>NC_083108.1:16121816-16421816 GCF_949774975.1 Lagenorhynchus albirostris
GTGAGAGGCCCGCGTACCGCAAAAATAAATAAATAAATAAATAAATAAATAAATGGGCTAAGAGAGAAAGAATCCCCAGAGGGAATCAATTTTAGGAAACAAATACTTAGTGGAAGCCCACATTATAAACTGTAATAACATGACTGGATTCATTGATCCTCGCTGACTCTCTCCTCACGATCTATCCCAACCCATCATCAGTAACTGTGGTCAGTTCTGCAGTCTAAGAACAATTCTTTTGCATGGGAACCTACCATTTAGACGAGCTGTAATCCACTCTCAGTAACAGCTGTTGGATACAGAGGCATCCAACGGGGCTCAGATGTCACATCTTACTCACCGCAGTGGTTTCCCACTGCAGTAGCGGGTGATAGATGAGAGGAGGGAAGGACAAGAGGAAAATGGAGAGAGGGGGACCATTCCATTTTTTTGTTAATAATACTCCTTTTCTAGCAAAACGGAGCCTCCTGTGCATAAATCCCTTCTGGTTTACTTGATTTCTTGTTTAAAAAAAAAAAAAAGGTTTCTGACTGATGTATGATCTCCTGCCCACAGTGGAGCATGAGAGCAAATAAAGCATTTTATCTCAGGCTTTCTTTTCCCCAAAATGCTGGAAATGGAGAGGGATGGAGGCCAGTTTACTCTTTCCCCAAGATAACTGAGTTGTTAACCAGAGCATTGCTTCGGCCGTAAAATGGGCCCATTCTTAACTTGAGAATGAATCCTTCTGCCTTTTTTTTCAGTAAAAATGTCCCTTATTCACATGCAGACCGTGAAACAACCCTCTTCAACCTGGACCGTGCGGTTGAGAGCACACCACGGAAGCCACTCAGCTCCCGCGGGGTTGGAGTGTTGACCCCGCCTCTTTTTTTCTCTCCGGTTTTATCGAGATATCTAGCATATTCATTTTAGGTGTAAAACATCAGACTTTTTTTGTTTTTTCTTTTCTTTTTCACTGTGTTGATTGCTCATCTTCCTACGAAGAGACTGACCTCCTTTGGTTCCTGTCTGTGACCCTGGCTCGCCTTTTCAGGGTGCAAGGTGGCAGGAAAGCGCTACCTGTCTCACTCTTAGACCTGCTGTCTTCAGGGGGAATTTTCCCCCGGGCATTTGGCAAGACTCACACCGAATACCAGCTCTAGAGTTCCAGCTGGCCCCCTTTGCTACCGCAAACCCCTGGCGCGCTGGGTGCAGCCGCAGGGGACACACTCGTGCGATTAACCATCCCTGGTTCTTCCCTTCCCTACAGCGCCTCCTAACAACTTAGCCGGGCTCATCTGCTTTGTCTTTGCCCGAGGGACTAGAACAGAAAGCCCCCGTTCTTGGTCACTCTTGGGATGTTCTGACCATGGCGAGAGGCTCCAGAAATCTCTTAACTCAGTTGGAAAGAATCATCGGGAGGTGATCAATTCACTAGTGACAAAGGTCCTGGTAGGACAGGCTTGGAGAGCTCTCTATCGGTCACGCTCCTGGGGTCATTTCACTTCAGAAGCTCATAGCAATGTCTGAGCCCTCCTGCACTTCTCCACGTGGGCCTTGTATGCCTTGAAAGCCTGAAGCTTTCATTAACCTGCAAAAGACAGAAAAGGGAAGGAAGAGTAAACAGGGGAAAGAAGAAAAGAGAGGAGGTAGTTAATGTGTTAATGGTAAATCTTTACCAAAATCCTCCTCCAAATAAACCTCTATTTCTTTGGTCCGGGATATTCATGGCAAGGAAAAAGTCCTTGAATTTGTAGAAAAGATTTTCTTTTCTACCCATTTGTAGAAAGTTTACCTATAAGGTTGTCCAGAGAGGCATCGTTTATAACAGTAAGAATTGCAAACAACTTAAATGTCCAATTATAGGGGAAGTGTGATATATTCATAGTCCACGCTAGTCATTTAAGGTGATGTTGTAGAAAAATGCTTATTGACTTGGAAAGAGATTCAAGAGATGTTATCGAATGAAGAAGTAGTTTACAAAACTATATCCACAGTATGAGCCCCCTTCTGTGAAAAAAGACATACATGCCTAGGGCAAAAACATCAACTATTAACCATGGAATTATGGCTTTGTTTTTTCCTTTTGCTTCTCTGCATTTATTCATTCTATAATTAATGTAATAGTTTTGTAATGAGAAAAATAATTAGAATGTAAACATTTTTAAGAAGTTTTTTTTGGTGTGGATTTCCTAATAAAAATTCCTTCTTGCAAAACATTCTTCTGAAACTGGGAGGTTAGAATTTACCCTCTTCCTACTCTGCTTGTCAACAAGCTTGAAAAGTTAGCGCTGGGCTGAGAGATGGGCCACAGGCTAATTTCCTAGCAAATTATTAGCAAAATGCATTATTAGGCAGTACAATTATTTTATGGTATTATGGCATCAATCAGACACATTTATTGAGTGCCTATTGTGTTCTTGGATTGGGAACAATTTAAAAATGTAACAATCATCATCTTTTATTACTTCGTTGATGGTTTCTGCAGGAGTGGTTGAATTCTGTCAACCTGCAAAGCAGTTTAAATGGGCAAGTAGAATGTTTTCATTTTTTTCAAATGCCATCCAATAATATGTCACTAATAAAAAAAATTGGAAGTGGTTAATGCCAGTATCTACTTGGATATAGTTTTAAAAATATAAATAGTCACTTCTCATTCTGCAGGTTTAAAACAATCTTTCATATTTTCAGATTTAACAACTGAACTTAAATAGCTCCAGCTAATAAAAAAAAACTCAAAAAGTTTATAAGCTGGTTGGGAAATAACTACACCTGTTATTTCCTGTGAAAAACTTAATCCTTAAAGATAAAGAGGTTGGAAATTAATTCAGGGTGATGTGTCCAAATGCCAGCAGTTTTCCACAGCTGGCAAAGGCCTTGGGGGATCGTGTTTAATTTCTCTCCTCTGATCTCAGCCTCACAAATCTCCCACTGTCTCTCTTTGAGCCTTACTTCCTGAGAGAGGTTGAGTACCAGGCATTCCTAAATGGCTCTTTATTAAAATGAAACTTCTGTGCAGTGTCCCAGGCTCCCTTCCCTCACCTTCCCAACCTGGACAGAATCTCTAGACATTTCTAGCTGCTGTGGTCAATTCAGATTGCAGTTTCCCCATTGAGTTCATGGGTATGAAAAACAGGCAAGGCTGGATTTACTCTTTTTAAAGTTGGGCGTTTCTTTTCATAAATGGGGAGGGGGCAGGAAGGGGGAGTTCACTGAGAAGAAAGCCTTTACAAAGCCCAATCCTCTAGCGAATTCACCAACCTGTAAGTATTCTGCGTGCATCACACCTCCCTGTAAGATGTCTGAGATTCACAAGCACCAGGAATATCACAAAACTCCCTATGCTTTCTCAGGTCAGATATGGGCACGAGCGGCCTGTCTTTGCTTTCACATTTTATTTCCCAGGGTCTGGGAACATTCTAGGGCCAACTCCAGAGGGCTGAGAAAAGAGTGCCTTGAGGACCGTGAAGTGTCACTTTGCTGCAAACCTAACCCTTCAGCACCTAAGAAAGATTCTTAAAAAGCAAATGATAAATGGAGAGGCTTTTTTTAAATTCCAAATCCACATTTCCTGTCATTTCAAATAGATGTGTTAAAGACGTCAATTTGATTCTTTTAGACTATTATAGTCTAGAAGACAAAAGAAGTCAGTTGCATATGCCTGAGTCTTGTCATTTTGAAAGCACATGGAAATTTTAAAATAGAATGTTCTATTCCATAGGGAGCAAGGAAGCATTTCTTTTCTCATTGAAATCCATCTAGAGGGGAAATCAGGAAAGTTTATGCATGTGTCCATTACGCCCGTTATCGCCAACCAGAGGTGAGAGGGGATCACTGAGCAAATTCTCAGCCAAGTTGAGGTCTTCATAGACTCTTTTCAAAGAGAACTGCTGAGGCCTGGGGGTTCCTAGGAACCAGTTTCATTTCTATGCAGGTGTCCAGCTATTTCCAGTGCTGTCCAGGGAACAATACCGGTTGGACAGAGGAAGAGCTCCAATGTTGGAGTTTTAGAAGTTGAGAAAGAAAATGTAGGGAGCCCTGCGGTTGTGCTTGCCCTGAAACAGGGGGAAGGGAAGGACTTCTGGGCAAACAAACCTCCTAATTCCAGGTATCCTACGGGTGGAATCTTGTTTGAAGGCCTTGGTGTTATTGTTAAATCAGACCATCATAAAACAGGCAATGGCTTCATATACGGCCACTCCAAGGCCATGCCACCTCCAGGCCCTAGACTCCTCCCCGCTCCTTCACCTTCTTCTTTCCCTCCACTGGGGGGAGAAGCATCTTTAGGAGAGTCTCCAGTTTTCTTAGGCTCTCTGAAGAAGCAGAATAATTGTGGCAGACAGATTCCATTGTGGTGTGTGTAACATGTCACATTGCTTAGGTGCTGTAGGGTGTTTTTAAACACCTGGGTGGCAGCTCACCCTCACTTCTCAAAGTCAGCGGCCCCCCAGAGGAACAGCCTAAATCACACAGGGGAGTTGGAAGATACTGGAATGTGTGTGGGGAGGCACCTACCTTCCAGTCACCTCATGTCTTCTCCGGGCCCAGGGCCCCTTCTCTGCCAGTGGGATGGTGCCTTCTGTTCTCCCCTCTCCTGGCTGTATGGGGGTGGCCATGGGCGCCAGCCCTGAGCTTCTGTGGGGTTTAGGCCTTTCCTCGCTCCCTTTATGGGATCCAGGGTTTTAAAGTAAACAGTTCTTTCTCTTTCTGATAAGTCACATTAAAGTATCGATTTGGAGGGAGGGAGGGCACGACCTTAGCCCTTAGTCATCGTCACCTTTGGTCAAGCTCACTAAGCAGGACTGGAAGGCCTGCGTCCCCCTCCTGTGGCCGAAATGGAGGCCCTGCCCCTGCTGAGCACAGTATTTCCCTCAGAAACCCAGGTTTAAACCCGTTTAACTCCTTCCTCACAGGAAGACCGCAGTTTATTACACTGTCACCTCCTCAGATTTCTAGATCCAGAAAAGTCACCTGATCATAGGAACCTATTAAATATATCCTTGGCTCATCCTACTTCAAGCTCTCGACCAATATTTGGAAGCCAATCTCACGCTCCTCTTGAACCAATCGTTTCTGACGTAGTTACAATCTACTTACTTGTTCACGCCAACAATGATTTATTAAGCCCCTCCTTACCTGTTCAGCTCTGGTATCACAATGGTGAGCGAGACAAATGGAGTTTACATCCTGGTTAAAAAAAAAAAAAAAAAGACAGATAAAAGAGAGAGCCATACAAAGGCAATAACAACCACCACCACTGGAGGCTGCCCCTGGCCCTAAACTAGTCTGTCAGCTGCTATTATCTTTAATGTTTCTGATCATTTCTTTTCCTCCTCAGGCCACTTTGCTGTTTTGCCTTCTTAGGCTTTGAAAAGAAGCTATTTGTTATCCTCTCTAGTAAGAACCAGTCCTCACTTCAGATCGCATTTATCCTGCTCGAAGCTCATGACCCTCTGGGGAGAAGAGGCAGCCTTAACTAGTGGGTATGTTGCCATTTTGCCCTACACAGAATTGGAAGGGAAAGCAAATATGCTCTGGCGTTTCTTCTTCTTCCCTAAGAACTGATGTCAAGAAATGAGTCCCGGGCTTCCCTGGTGGCACAGTGGTTGAGAGTCCGCCTGCCGATGCAGGGGACACGGGTTCGTGCCCCGGTCCGGGAAGATCCCACATGCCGCGGAGCGGCTGGGCCCGTGAGCCATGGCCGCTGAGCCTGCGCGTCCGGAGCCTGTGCTCCGCAACGGGAGAGGCCACAGCAGTGAGAGGCCCGCGTACCGCAAAAAAAAAGAAATGAGTCCCAAGTTTGCCCCTATCTTTGGTCCTGCTTCTGGTCCCTTCCCTCCAACCACCTGAGATCAAACTGAGAACTTGTTCCTAGAAAAGACCAGGGTGCTCCGGGAGGGCTGAGGGATTGGCCATGGCCTTGTGAAGGCTGGCAGATTCATATGGTAAAAGCCCAAATGTTCATCCTGAAGTGGGACAAAGACATTGGCGTGGGTCCTGTGGAGGTCGCCCGGCTCCAGCTTTGTTCAGTGGCTCTGGTGTCACCCTGACGCCTCGCTGGTCCTGCCTGGGATAACTTGCTTTGTACTTTTAAATCTGCTTCTCCTGGTTGCAGCAACCGTATTTCTTTTCAGAACTACTGTTGGTTTTTCACCTTTTCAGTGACACAGAGTCCCAAGTCCCCAATATAGATATTCTTTCAAACAGCAGGACAGGTTCCCCCCACACCCAGGCCTCACCGCATGAACATCCGGGTCGCTTTCACCAGCTTTGCTCGGTCTCTGAAAGTTGATGCGTTTTTGCCGAGACAGTTTCCCTTTCATTTGGAAAACCATGGTGAAGACAAATGTTCAACTTTCAGATGATTTCCTTTAAATTCCCAGCCATGGTACTTGCAAGGATTTTGAATTTCAGAGAAAGGGTAAATCTTGCCCTATTTATAATCCTTAACAAACTTCTTCCAGCAAATCACAGAACACCTGCCTCTGCTGCTTTAAAATGACTTTTTTTTTTTAAATTATAGGGGATGCATTCTTTTAAGATAAGATAGATTTGAATCCTGCAAGGTTGAAGTTCAGCTTAGAATGTCTGAAATCCCTAATGTTTGTACTCAGATACAGGCTGCAAAACGGGGCTTTGCAAACAGAGAAAAACAAAATCGGGTAACTTTCCACTGGTTGCAGCTGGAAGCAGGCTCCGCCTCCCGTGGGTGACTGACAGTGGTTTTCTCTTCCTTCCTTGAGTGGCAGGCTTTTTGAGACGGAAAAAAAAAGGAATCAGTTCCAGTGAAGACTGCCAAACTTTTGCCAGGAGGGAGGCCGAAGTTTGAGAACTTGCAATCCAATCTCAAAAGAGCCTCGTTCGGGATTCTTTTGCCGCTCAAATTTTTGCCTTTGCAAAAGACACTTTATATTTCTGAGCCTTTAGTTTCCTCTCTGTGTAGCAAAGCTGAAGATACTAGCTTGTCATTTGCTCTGAAACCTTGGTGAAATAGGAGATGAATTTGTTTTTATTAATAATAGAGAAAAACAAAGATGGATGTAGAGAAATTACCAAGGTCTTGAGCTGTATCGACTAATTGGTTATTTATTGGGGTAGTGAAGAGAAAGAGACCAAAGGAGTTGAATTTACCATGAGGGAAAGGGCCAAGCACAGGAGGACAGGCAGGCTGCTGAGTGGCCACAGCTTCAGGTTGGCCATCAAGAGAATCAAAACCACTTTCAAACCAACATCCCAATCCAGGACCCAAGTGAAAACATAGAGTGTTGACAGCGAGTCCTGGTTTCACCACTGTAGTCACACACAGGACACCTTCTCCCACTAAAGGTCCTGCTCTTATGGGTGGAAATGGGCTCAGAACACCGTTAGGCATTGGGGGGAGGGGCCTGACTGCAGGGGCCAAGGGGAAGGGTCATCATTTGAGTGAGTGGTAACCACTCCCGGGAGGCAGTTGCAGACCAGCTGCAGACATTATGATACTTCCTGCCTAAACACTTCAACACTTGTCCCCAAGGAATAGGAGTATTCTGCTAACCCGAGTACCATTATCAGAGTGAAATTAACAGTAATTCCCTAATAGTGTCTAATATTTAGCTCATTTTCAAATTTCCCAATTATCTCCAAAATCTCTTTAGAGCTGCTTTTTCTTTCTTTCTTTCTTTTTTTTGGAGTATAATTGCTTTACAATGTGTGTTAGTTTCTGCTTTATAACAAAGTGAATCAGTTATACATATACATATGTTCCCATATCTCTTCCCTCTTGCGTCTCCCTCCCTCCCACCCTCCCTATCCCACCCCTCTAGGTGGTCACAAAGCACCGAGCTGATCTCCCTGTGCTATGCGGCTGCTTCCCACTAGCTATCTATTTTACGTTTGGTAGTGTATATATGTCCATGCCACTCTCTCACTTTGTCCCAGCTTACCCTTCCCACTCCCCATGATACTAGAAATTTTTCTTTCTTTTTAAAAACTATGATCCAGGCAAGATTAATGCCTTGCATTTGGTTTGTAAATGACAAAATTAATCTAGATGCTCTCTAGCAGTCTGTCAAAAATGTTATGTTTCCATCCTAGTTTTTCCAAAGATTGGCCACTCCTCTAGGACTTGCAGTGAGAGAAGGTCTAGAATGCAGGTCCTTTAAACCTTCTGCCTGGCTTCCCCTCTCTCCACATGGCCTCCCCGCTCTGAAGATAAGCAAATACTCTTGAGTAATTCTTCCTTCAATATCCAACAAGAATCTCCAGTGAGCCCTCATTCATTCATTCATTCACTCAAGAAATATTTGTTGAAAGCCACAGTGTCCTTAGCACTATTCTAGATCCTGGGTGTGCAGCAGCAAAACCCAACCAACCAACCAAGAAAACCAGACTGAAATGCCTTCCCTCATGGAATTTACATCCAGAAGGAGGTGAGCAATAAACAGAACAAAGCAAGTCAGAAGTGGATAGTGGGTTTTGGGGAAGGACTCAAGTTAAAATAGCGATAGGCAGGGCCCCCCGTTTGAGCAGAGAACAGAAGGAAGTTAAAGAGTGAACCACGAGGAAGAGAATTTCCAGGCAGAGGGACCTACACGCTCAAGTATGTCTCAAAACGGGAACAAGGCCAGCGTAACCAGTGCGGTGGGTCTGAGGGGAGAGTTACCAGATGAGGTCGTGTGGCCTCACATGGTATTTACAGTTCCAGTGTGGGCTTGGCCACCCACTATTCACAGTAGGTGGAAGATAAATGCTTCATTTTAATAACATTTGTTACAGTAAAGAAGAGATAAATTGGAACTGGAAGAATTATCCAGGAATCAGTTCCACCTCAAGTTCATTCCCTAATGAATTGAATCTAAGAATTTTTCAAATATGACGCATTCAGATTTTCAAGATGTTAAAACGTGGGGGAAATTTGTGTGTTTCAAAATCAGTGAAATATAGTCATCTGAATACTTTTTCCTATCTGCCCCCCTTTATATTTGACCGTATTCTTACCTAGTGTAGTTACTGACCCTGGAGCCAAACTGCCTGGGTTCAGACCCTGGCCCTCCCACTTACCAGTGTGTGATCTTCTGAGAGGTATTTAACTTCTCTGTGCGTCAGTTTTCTCATTTATAAATGTGTGTTACTAGTAGTACCTGTTTCATAAGGTCATTGTGAGGGTTCAGTGAATTAATATACATAAAGTGCTTATAAGAGTGCCTGGCACAGAGGAAACACTCAAGTGTTATTATTAAATCCTCATAACCTCTTTGAGCTATTTCTGATTTTAAAATTGAAACAAGAATAATCAGAGACACAGCTAGTACAGGTCAAGGCTGGGACTCAAAGCTCACTTTTCTGGGGCAATTCTACTTCTCTCTGCAGCTGCCCTACCTAAGGAGGCTGGGTTCCAACATCCGTGACTTTGTTTTTCCAAGAGTAGCTCAAAACTCTGGGCACTGGGGACAAACTCTTGAGCATTACACCGATTCTGCCCTGGTCCATGATCTTTGCCCAGATGCTCCACTGTGTTTTACAACCCACTAACCTGTCGCCTTGAGCATTTCTACTCTGGTGAGCACAAGAATGTGGAGGGATAGAGCCGGCCTTTGCCGGGGTTCGCACAGGGTCCCTGAGAATGCATCTCGGCAGCCGCAAAGCTCTGGGCCTCTTTCCTGAGAAGGAGACGCTAGCGGTGCCTTGTGACTAGGGAGTCCTTCCTGAAAGGGGACCCAACACCCGAGTCCAGTGCTGAGTCACAGACGACAGGTCCTCAGGAGAGAGGGGCCAATCCCAGCTCTTCCTCTCGCCCTTGGTGACTTTCAAGGAGTTCTGATGGCACGATCTTCTCCCATCATCAGAGACTTCATGTGGAAAAAAGTCATTTCATGAAATGCCACATGAAAACAGGATTTAGTTGATGCATTCATATATTTGTTCATGGTCTATCTTAGGTAGCTCTCTACCCAGGCGTGGGCTGGCATCACAGAACCGTCTCTCCCCCCACCCCACCTCCCCAGGAGCACCATGAAGCTCCTAAGTGTAACCCCAAAGTCATCTAGATGCTTAAGGGGTAAAGGAGCAGAATGACTGTTGTGATATTATGATTAATAATAAATATGTATTTGGTCTTCATCACCAAGTCGGGCACAGAGCTCCTAAAACTCTAAATTTCCTAAGTGGTAAGAGCTCTAAAGGTGTCTTTTGTTATGTTAATGGAGTGACTTTTGGAACCTAGGTAGCCAAAAGATGGGGGCTGGTTGTCAGAGGACACAGTCACGTGATTAGAGAGCTGGCATTTTTAGTCCCACCCCTGGACCTCCGGAGAGGGGAGAAGGGTAAGAGGTCGAATCACTCACCAATGGCCAATGATTCAACAAGTCATGCCTATGTAAGAAGCGTCCATACAAATCCAAAACGATGGGGTTCAAAGAGCTTCTGAGTTGGTGAACACGTTGTGGATTTGGGAAGAATGGCTGGCTGTGAGAGGGCATGGGTGCTGTGCCCTTTACCCATACCTTGCCCTGTGCACCTCTTCCGTCTGGCTGTTCTTGAGCTATATATCTTTTTATAATAAACAGGTTACCTAGTAGGTAAAATGTTTCTCTGAGTTCCATGAGCCAATCTCGCAAATTAATGCAACCCGAGGAATGGGTCATGGGAACTTGTGATGGCTCAGAAGCACAGATGACAAACTGGACTTGCAACTGGTGTCTGAAGTGAGGGGGAAGGTCGTGGGACTGAGCCCTTATCCTGTGGGATCTGATGCTGTCTCCGAGTAGATAGTGTTAAAATTGAACTGTAGGACACCCAGCTGGTGTCCGAGAATTGCTTGGTGGTGTGGAAAACTTTCCCACACATTCTAATTGGTGGCCAGGATCTTAACTACATACTCTGGACAATCTCAAATGCACCCCGGGTTGGTGGTCTCTGCTATAATTTTCTCAAAGGCCAAGGCCAGCTATGTGAAATAGTTTGTAACATATATTCTTGGGTGGAATCCTTGAAATAGAAACTTGGCAGGAAATTCAGAGCCACTTACAGAGGCACTGTAATAATGTTCCTCTGTTTCCTCCCGTTTCCCTCTAGGTTCAGTCTTAGGCTGAGAAGTTAGGGTGCAAATCCTGGGTATGTGTTCCTCTTATGCACTGGGGCTTCCGTGCCCATCCCTGAGTGTGTTTCTCATAGACCCCACTTTGATGGAGCGTTCTCCAGGGAAACACTCTGCCCCATCATTTTTTTAATTTTTTTTTATTTTTTTTTAATTAAACATCTTTATTGCAGTATAATTGCTTTACAATGGTATGTTAGTTTCAGCTTCACAACAAAATGAATCAGTTATATATATACATATGTTCCCATATCTCTTCCCGCTTGCGTCTCCCTCCCACCCTCCCTATCCCACCCCTCCAGGCGGTCACAAAGCACCGAGCTGGTCTCCCTGTGCTAGGCGGCTGCTTCCCACTAGCTATCTGGCATGGACATATATACACTGCCCCATCATTTTATGCAGGTCACTATCTTCCCTTCTCTCCTTGCTCCCTGCCCCCGTGGCCTTTACCCCTTGCGCATTCACAAACATTGAACTCCAACCCTGGGTCTCCCCCGAGTTCTGTCCATTGGCACCTCCCGAAAACCTTTCTCTACCCAGTTTCCTCTTCAACCCTCACTTTCTGGTACACTTAGGTATTGGTAGAATCAACTCAAGAATGACTCTGAATTAAAACAATGTTCAATGGAAAGAATTTTTTTTTTTTTGCGGTACGCGGACCTCTCACTGCTGTGGCCTCTCCCGTTGCGGAGCACAGGCTCCGGACGCGCAGGCTCAGCGGCCATGGCTCACGGGCCCAGCCGCTCCGCGGCACGTGGGATCTTCCCGGACCGGGGCACGAACCCGTGTCCCCTGCATCGGCAGACGGACTCTCGACCACTGCGCCACCAGGGAAGCCCGGAAAGAATTTTTTTTAAGTCAAGTTAATTAATTTGCTTTCTGTCCTGGCTGCAGCTGCTTTCGGTTTCACTTTTGTTTTCGAGTCAGGCAGAGAATGGAGTCGGCACTCAGTTTGCTCTCGGTTCCAGAGCCACCAGCTCCAGAATCCACTGAGCCAGATGCCAGACCAGTTCTTTGGCCAGTGGTCTTATTGTCACACCTGGACCCCTGAGGGAGTATCACGCTGTCCCCTTCGTGCCTCTTGTGCTGCTGCCGCACGCAGCTTTCCCTTATCACCTCCTGAAGTCCAGATGTCAGGCAGGGGGATTAGTGTGGTTGAGACACAAATCCAGTCCGGGAGTGTTTCTGCTGAGCCCCCATCCTGGGCCTGGTGGTGGACTCTTGAGCACAGAGAGAGAGACCACTGATGACTGCTCGTATCAGGTGAGGGGCAAGGCCTCAAGGAACTCACAGCTGAATTGAAGAGACGTGGCTTTAGAATTGCTTATTAACTCTATTGAGATCACGTGCGCATAATCCCCTCCGTGAGCAGTAGAGGTGGGACTCCGGGGTCAGGGCAGGCGTCTCAGACCTAGCGCCTGCCAGCCTTCGGTGGGAGGGGGGCTTCATAAAGCTAGATCTGGGCTTGGGCCAGGCCCTAGGAACACGGGCACAGGTCCCAGCGTTCCTCAGTGGGCATGCTGAGACAAAGGGCTTACTTAATTCATCCAGCCATGGGGAACCAGTGGACCCAAGGTGGTGTTTAGAAGACAGTATCTGCTAGTTGTGGGCACAGGGGATTATGGGTGGCACACAGGGCTATTGAGTGTCCTCTCTGTGAGCACAGGGGATCCTGGGGTGACTCCCAGGGCTGAGCAGCCACTGTGGGCACAGAACAGGGATGTGGGATGGCTCTGTGATAGCTGCTGGGTATGTAGGTGGGAAGCGGAGAGAGGAAGCAGTCCCAAGGAGCAGCAGTAAAGCAACAATCGTGGGATTAGACGGGAGAGGACAGCCCGCAGCCAGGGGTCTTTGTCCAGAGAAATGTCCTGTGAGTGGGGCTTCAGGGCAGGGGATTCGTAGCCAGAGAATCTGAAGTTTGACTCCTGTTTCTGCACTTGTTGGGTGAACTTGAACCTAAATTTCCTCATCTGTAAAGTTCAGATAATAAAACCTACCTTCCCAAACTATGGTGAGGATTAAATGAGACGATGTATATAAAATACTTAGCATAGTGGTTGACACGTAGTACGGACTCAAATATTATTATTACTGTTGTTGGGCAGGTATAATAGAGAAAGTATTGAGAGAAAAGACGCTCAGCTGGCTGTTGGGGGGCGGGGCATGGGATGGCTTATAATCCTGGGAGACCACAGGCCTTTTCCTTCATGGCTTCTGCTCCCTCTGCAGCTGGGACTATAGACTCCAGCTGCTCTAAATCCCCTTCCTCGCCTTGCTGGGGTCCTTGGATCAGAGGTTTGGGGCCAGTTCAGAGGGCAAATCCAGGTATTTGCCTGAGCCCTGAGGATTTCCTTCTGCCTGAGGCTCCCAAGTGACCAGGGTAAGTTCCAGATAACAGATAAAATGCAAATTAAGTGACGGCAACATGCCTTCTCACTCACAACCGTTCCTTCTGTCACTCAGCTGCCTTGGCCCTCGAGAGGGACAGCAGGGGAGTCCCAGGCACCGTGTGGAAGCCCCTCGATCTCTCCCTGCCTTCTGTTTTAGCTGCCTGGACTGGATTAAAAGCCAACAGGACAGACAAGGCGGCCAGAGTTCCCAGAGACTGGCTGGGCTGCTCGCCCGAGCTCTGCCCCAGGCTTCCCTCTCCCTGGTTAACTGGCCCAGGAACAAATGAATTGTCCTCACTTGCTTTCCTTGGCCAGATTGTAACTGGCAATCCTTTTGCACATTTCTCAGGAACAAAATCCAGCACCCCTTCATCTACTTGTGAGTCTGTTCCTTTCTTGAGTTTTGTAATGCGCTTGCTTGTTTGCTGCTTTGCAAAACAATATATAACTGTTATTGTTTCTCCAAGACAAAAAGAAAATTTGTATTGCTAAAATCAAATTTAGTCCCTTCGGCTTTGTTTCCATGCTTCTGCACAGAAAATAACTTTTCATTTCAATGCTGAATCATAGTGTAATCTTGGAAGATATTTTAAATGGCAAACTCAGAAGATGTTGTACCAACAATGCAGATAGCTCAGTGAGCTGACACCACGACCAGCGATCACTGAGTTCTCACATGCACGTAGATGACAATTGCACCATGTCTGCTGCCTGGCCAATAACACTGATCATGCCATTAAGTCCTAAAGGCATCCTAATTTCAGAGATGCTAAAACATGAGGGGGGAAGGTGTGCTTTAACAGACAAAATGCAGTTGTTTTGCAAAAATATGATAATATAGCAACCTGTATTTTTCATTCAATATTCTATCCTCAACATACTTCTGCGTCAAGGAATATCTTGTATCAACACTCTTAAAAATAATTTTGGATTCCATTTTCTTTCATTGTGTTCCATTGACTGAATTTATTATTCACTAAAACCCTATTTTTTTTTTTTTTTTTTTTTCAGTACGCGGGCCTCTCACTGTTGTGGCCTCTCCCATTGCGGAGCACAGGCTCCGGACGCGCAGGCTCCGGACGCGCAGGCTCCGAACACGCAGGCTCCGGACGCGCAGGCTCAGCGGCCATGGTTCACGGGCCCAGCTGCTCCGCGGCATGTGGGATCCTCCCAGACCGGGGCACAAACCCGCGTCCCCCTTATCGGCAGGCGGACTCTAAACCACTGCGCCACCGGGGAATTTTGAAGTAAGTTGGTTCCTTTTTTTCAGAATTATTATTTTTTTTCAGAATGATGCAAAGACCACCTTTAAAGATAAATAATTGCGCACATCTTTTGTAATTTTTAAAAGACTTTGATACATTGCATTATTAACTTTTTAGCTTGGTTCCAAGGAAAATGGTCAAAAGTATTCCTTGTCTATGAGATCTTAAGTGGTACAAGGTGACCTTTCTCGATTCTGTATTAGAAAGTCACTGCTACGACTCAGCTAATACCTCCTCAGACCAAGAATATCACAAATCTTGTTATACGTATCGACAAACTGTCTCTCCTCAATAAGAATTGTCAGATTTAGCAACTAAAAACACAGGACATTCAGTTAAATTTTAACTTCAGATAAACAAATATATATTTTTTAGGGTAATTATGTCCCATGCAATATTTGGGGCTTGCTTATACTAAAAATTATTCATTGTTTATCTGTAATGCGAATTTAACTAGGGATGCTATATTTTATATGGCAGTCCTTTCCGAATGTATTCCAGGGGGCTGCCGGATCCTGTGCTGCTGCTACGCTGACCTGGCTCAGTTCTTTTTGGAGGTTGAAAGTCAGCTTCCTTAGAGTTACTTCTTCATTCCTTAGAGCACATGATTATTTTAATAAGCATTGCATTTAAGCTTAGCTCTTCTGTTGCGTGAAAGTTGATGTAACTAGGTAGGACAGGGAGAACTGGGGAAGGACCAGTAGACTCAGAGTCCTAATAAAGAGATTTGCAACCCAGCTTAACACTTCCCAGCTGTGTTAGCTTCGTCTCCCAGAGCCTCTATTTTCCTACATTAAAATATTAGGAACAACATTATGACTCTCCTCAGTATTGCTGTAAAACAACAATGGGCTGATTTCCATGAAAGGGTTTATAAACTCTAAAACATTATGAGCTGAAAATCATGGGGGAAAGTCCCATGAAGCCAGAGCTTTAGAAATATTGATTTTTTCCCAGGTTTGTGCTGCTGTGATCTCCTCTACCAGTCACCTGTGAAGCTCACACCCATTTACCCCTTCCCCCCACACACATAAAGCTCACCTGCAGGCCATCAGCAAAATCCCAACTACTCTTAGGAATGGTTTAGCTGATGGTGCTGCACGCAGAAGACTAAAGACAACCAGGGAAGTCAGCTTCGCCAAGAGCTTTAGGGAAAGCATTCAAACAGATTCTTGTGTTTTAAGAGCAGGGCTTAATTAGACCGGAGTTTATGGGATGTTTTCTTCAATCCAGGCTGTGCAAAGGGCATTTGGAAGTAATCAATAACCCAGAGAACAGTTTGGAACCAGGAAAAAACATCAATTGAATTAACCTCAAGTATATTGGCTGTTTTGGCTGAATGTGTGCGTAGGGGAAGATCTCAGCAAGGACTGTCAAAAGGAAGATCAACTGTCAGTGTTTTGTTAAACTGTGGTGTCTCAAGGGGGCTGGGGATCAGTAGGCACCAGATGAATCTTTAGGACAGACAGTAGCAGTTGTCCATATAGGGGCTTCCCTGGTGGCGCAGTGGTTGAGAGTCCACCTGCCGATAAGGGGTACGCGGGTTCGTGCCCCGGTCCGGGAAGATCCCACATGACGCAGAGCCGCTGGGCCCGTGAGCCAATGGCTGCTGAGCCTGCGCATTCGGAGCCTGTGCTCCGCGGTGGGAGAGGCCACAGCAGTGAGAGGCCCGCGTACCGCAAAAAAAAAAGTATATAGTTTTGGGCCAGGGAAGGCATTCTTAAGCAGCACACAGAGCTCAAATCGAGACTTTTAACATTAGATGATTAAAATCATAAAAGTCAAAAGAAAAAAAAATCTAGGGAAAAATAGCAGTCTATACCACAGCCTCACCTCTTCAGTTTAGGAAACATTCTTATAAAACAAGATTGAATAATTCAAGATGAAAATGAGGAAAAGAGAGGAGATGAACACGGAATTTAGAGCAAAATAAACACATGAAAACAGGGTTAACTTCATTCATCATTATAGAGAGGTCGATGAGGAGCAATTCTCAGTGAGCTCATAGGTTAAAACTAAAAAGTTGGTCAATATCCAGGATTCGTCATGCTGTGGACAAGCTGCCATTCTCAAAGGCTGTGCTGGAAGTGTTAATGGTTTACTTTTTAAAGGATAATTTGATAGTGTCTATTAAAATTGGGAGTACATCCCTCTTGGTGCAGTAATTCTATTACTGGGAACTTATATTCACAAAAGGAAAGTAAGACATGTATATAAAAATATTCATTGCAGCATTGTTTGTAAGATCAGAAAACTGAAAAGCAGACTACTGTATGGTAGACTGGTTACATAAATAATACAGCATACGAAGTAATAATGTAATAGCACAGCCATACAATGTAAAATTGTGCAGAAAAAGAAAAAGACCAGGAATTGGGGTAAGCAGGATGGTGTATCCCATGCCTCCCCAGTCCAAAATATATCAGAATACATTTGGTATAAGTAAAAATAGAGAAATACTTGTGTGCATCTGTATATATATTTATTCGGTGGTAATAGCATACTTTTTCTTCCTTGAAGGATACAAAGAATATCATTGATGGTGGTTCCTTGGGGAGTGGGCTAGTGGTTGGAGGTGGGGGCAGTGACCTTTTGCATTTGGGATTTTACCTTGCTTGGAGGTGTGATCAGAAGCAGAGCTCCAAGGCTGCTGAACGGGCAACAGATGAGGAGGACATGGTCTCTCGTCCAAAAGCTGAGGACAGGTGCAGCGCGACATCAAAGGACTAGGATTTCTGTACAGACGCAGGCCTGCTGGCTTGACATGAGCGGTCTTGGTAAAGCTGCAAGCACCAACAGAAGGGACCTTGGAAGCTGAGGGCTTTGATCCTCGGCAGTCCGAGGGCCAGTCAGGGCTGGAGTTAGGGGAGCTTTCACTTATCCTGGAAGGGAGTCACTCAGCTCAGAGTGCTTGCAGCGTAGGTGTCTGGGCTGTTAAGCAGGTGTAAGAAGGGGGCCCGATCTAGCAGGGGAGTCATGAAAAGTTTCCTCCAGGAAGCCATGTTGGGCCTGAGCTCTGAAGGAGGGATAGGAATTGTCTAGGCAAAAGGACGGGGATGGAAAGATACCAGGTAGAGGGAACAGCACGTGTGAAGGTGTAAAACAGCGGCAGGCGAGCCCCCGTGGCTGGAGCAGATAGAGTGGGAGAAGGCGCCCTGTGAGACCTCGAGGTAGGCAGGGTACCATCCAGCAGGCCCCGGGGGCACAGGTTGGGGTTTCATCTTTATCCCAAGAGCGATGGGAAGCTATTGAAGGGTATCACTTGTATCTAGACAGGATCATGTATTCAGCAGTGAGAAGAGGGGGATGGAGAAGGGCAAGAGAGGAAATTAAGAGGCTTTGGTGAAGTCCATGTGAGGGATGGTCACAGTGGGGGCGACAGAGCTAGAGCTGAAGTTGGATAGAAGCTTCTGGGCGCCTCTTGTGATCTCTGCTTCCAAAGGGCCACACCAGCTGTCACCTCTTCCTTTCTGAGCTGCCTCTCATTGTGGGGTTGGGGATGGGGACCAAAGTGAAAAGAAGTGAGAAAGATTCGCAGATCTGAACAGCAGTCATGGGAGTTCCAGACTCTGTAGGACATGGGTCTGCGGCCCATATTCCCAGCTGTGCTCTGGGCCTCCCTCCACTCCCAGGAATAGGGGTGCACAAACATGGTGATTATTTCCATGTGTCAACATTAGACTTTAATATTGACCCACCACTAGAATAATAACCACTGTGTTCTGGGGGAATTAATTTCCAGATACTGACTACCTTATTATCCCCCCTTTTCAGCATCATTCTTACTTCTCATTAATCTTTAGGAACAGGACCATCTCGGCAAAATTGTGAGTTTTCCATCCCCTCTTGTAGGCTACAGATATAAGGAAGGGGTGCTTCAGAGAGGCTGCAAAGGCCTGAAAATCCACATGTACACCAAGCCTTTGAATACATGTGGGTGCTGTTGTGGTTGATGAAACAAACATTTATCTCAGTGTTCTACTGCATTGAGAATAATTCAGGTCTGAATAACTTGTGGTGATTATGCAGTTTCTTAATCACTAGATCTTAAAAGTTTTGTGGATTTTTTTAAAAAGGGGCTATAATACTTAAGAACTGCTAGTTTATGGCAAAGGATCTGACATAGCAGGCTGATGTGTTATTCATTCAATAAGTAGTTATTGCATACCCATTCCAAGCCCTGGAGATATTCATGAATGACATAGACATAGCCCCCATCCTCAAAATAGTAATACTAGTAAACAGACAGTAACTGGAGCACTAGAGGAAAGCTGATCTTCAGTAGAAGATAAGCAGTTGGTTGGAGATCAGTTGAGTTTTAAGCTGTAGGGAAAATGCTACTCCTTCCTGAGGGCTACACATTTTGAAAGAGGAGCCTCTAGAAGGGTAAACACAAAGGACTGAATTTCTACTGGTGAAAATTCAGGAAATAGTTTGGCAGGCTGCAGAAAGCCATTTAAAGAGCTTGATTGGAAGACAAACTACAACCTTTCCTAAAATAATAGTATTCAAACTATGTTAGTGCCCAATATCATCAATATGTTAACCACTTAATATCTGATATTGATTATAGGCTGTGCCTATGTAGAGGACTTTGTTTCATATATTTAAAAATATACAAAATATATTTTTGAATATAGTTGCATCCTGAATGCTACTAGAATGTGAAAATATTGCTCGTTGGGTCAGGAAAGATGCTCCCTTTTGCTGGCTAGTAGCCAGTTGGAATTCGAGCCTGACATGCACAGTATAGACATGGGAAAGGTCATATTACCAATAATGGAAATAGAAACCAAAATCTTTTTTTAAATGAAAAGGAATTTGGGACCCAGCTGGCTGGTAAGAGATGGCATGTGGAGATGATCCCGCAGCTGCTGGAGTAACTCGTGGAAGGGGCAGACCAGGCTGGTTAGCTGTCTAGAGGCACCAGGAGTTATTGGCCAAAGTGGCTGGAAAGGAGAAGAGGAGAAATGTAGAAAAGACCAGTAGAGTTGGCACCAAAGAATCATTTCTCTACTTTCTGAGACTATCGATACCCTTTAAATTCGGGGGGGATCAACCTGAAGAGTATTCTTCCTAATTAATCTGCCTTAAAGTGTACTTTGCTGTTAATGATTATCGCCTTGGAAGGCATTCACCAAACTCCCACTGGGGACCCATCTGCCAAGCCACGTGTTTCCGAGGGAGGCTGAACTGAGTGCAGCCGACTTTGGTTTGGTTGGGAAACGAGAAAAGCTTCTAGACCTTCCACAAACCTTCTGTGCTCATCGTCGTCGGTTGGGTTGGCGTTGTAGCAAACTTTAAGTGAGGGAGAATGTTTCCGCCATTCCCTATAAGGGCGAAAGGTCAATCTCCAAGAAATTCCTACCACCTTCCGATGGGGCTTCCCAAACTCAGTGGAGACTGGCTTTGTGATGAGTTCTCCTACCTGCTTGGCTTCAGTTTTCTTGTTGGGAAAACTAAGAGGCTGGTTGACAAAACCTCTTTGAAGCTTTGACATTGGGGTTTTCTGATTCAGTTACCTCGCGGCAAGTACAGTTTCCCATCCTCTGCTTCATAGCTTCCCTTTCAACCCTTCTCCTCACGACTGTCGGTCGCTTGGGATGGCTGTACATTTCCAGCCAAGCTGGGCAAGGAGGGTTTATCCCAGGGGAGATCAAGATGCACCAGGATCCCTTAGATCCTGACAGACACTCTAGTCATTCCCTGCTGGGAAGAGAGGCCATATCTCTGCCAACAGCATAACACAGATAAGGGAGACCATGAACTGACACGTCACATTAGTATCTAAGCCCCAAAGAAGTATAGTAAACTTTGGCTAGAAAATTGCCTGACGCTGAACAAGGGTAGCAGCCAGCCTTGTCCTCAGAAAGCTAAAGAGGTGTCTGTCTTCTGACCAGAAGCCCAGAGGACACTGGTCAAAGGCCACCACTGGAGGCTCCAACTAATCAAACCACATTTTCAGGGCACAGTGAGGGGGAAGGGCTAGGCAAAGATGAAGCTTTCCCCTCATAACTTCACAACCTTGTTGGAGAAACCAGTTTCTTGCCAGGAGAGTGGGAACTAATTATACTACTGTCCCCACATGTGCTGTCGACTATCAAGAGACCACCTGTGCATGAAGATGAGCAAACCTGGGCAGTTGCCTTTGAGCAGGTGGGATTCAGTCACAGACCTGGGTTTCACCATTCCTCGATGAGATGCAGAGAGATCTTGGCACTAACCTCAGTGATATTGTGGATCATGGGGCATTTCTGTTGGCTCCGTCTTTGGCAGGACTGAGAGGTGAGGGGAGCTGGTCTCAGAGCTTCTCATGTCCCCTGTGAAGCCTGACCTCTCGTGCCCCAGCACCAGCACCTTTAAGCTTCTCCCCAGGTGCCACGAGCCCCTACAGACACCACACAGGGCCTAAGCATCCCACGCTTGCCTCTTTGTACAAATTTGCTAGCTTTACCTTGTTGGCAAGGGCATGAGAACAAGCACCATCTGCTGCAGGTGAGAGTGCGTATCACTACAAACCGCAAGGCGGTTTGGAAATAGCTCTCAAATTACAAATGCCTGTAGCTTTTGACACACAATTCTACTTTCAGGAAGTTATCCTACACTGTGCAAAATTGCAACGTTGCTTGTACAGCAAGGTGTAAGAACATACCAAATATCTATTAGAAAGGCACTGGTCAAATTAACATAGGGTATATTTACAGAGTGAAATATTCTGGCGTCATTAAAATCGTGAAATGTGTGGATTTTTAAACAAACTGATAAACGAATTTCAAAGATCTATTCTTTAAAAACTCTTAGAACACTTTTAAAGCTGTATGAGGTTTAAAAAAAAAGCAGGATACACAGCAGCGTGTATAACCTGCTTCCATGTCAATAAATACAGGGAAGGGAGTAAACTGTGTCTGGAAGGACGTCTGAGAAAGTTGCTCATGGTGGTTGCCATGGGAAGGAAAGTGGTGCTTTGGGGTTTGAGAGTGGTAGAAACCTCTCAGCTGAGGCTTCATCTCCAAAGGCCCCAGATAAAGTTCTAACGCCTTTTCTGAGTGTGTGGCCCATTAATGCATTAGCACTTCAATAGGGACTAGTTGATCATAGTCTCAGCCAGAAACAGAATGAAAAAGGATCAGACAGTAGTAAGATCGCTTACACTATTTGGAGTTGGTATTATGTTCACATGGTTCAAAATTGAAATAATAAAAAGGAGCACACAGCAGTTGGTGAGAGGATAGATTTAGTGCGTGTTCGGGGGTGTGGTTACAATGTATGCATGGGGTGCCCTGTGGCATCAGTAAATGGCAGTGTTTTTTTTTTTTTTTGCGGTACGCGGGCTTCTCACTGTTGTGGCCTCTCCCGTTGCGGAGCACAGGCTCCAGACGTGCAGGCTCAGCGGCCATGGCTCATGGGCCCAGCCGGTCCGCGGCATGTGGGATCTTCCCGAACCGGGCCATGAACCCGTGGACTCTCAATCACTGCGCCACCAGGGAAGCCCTAAATGGCAGTCTTGATAGTACTCGTATGGTACTATCTCAGGGTATGAGACTTCTGGGAATGTGTGTGGAAGAAAGAAAGTCAGAATATGAAAAAAAATTGAGCCTGGGGCCCCTATGCCACTGACTGGTGTGTGACATGAGAAAGTCAGCTTTCTGACCCAGGTGTCCACATCTACAAAGTGGGGCTGGTAATAGCACCCCACCCCTCAGTGGCTGTGATGTTTAAATGAGACGTCGTACAGCCAAGTAATTTGTACATGAGTATGAGAGAAAACCCTGTGCCCCGCTCAACGACAGCAAAACAAACAACCCGATTAAAAAATGGGCAGAGAAGCTAAATAGACATTTTTCCAAAGAAGACGTACACATGGCCAACAGGCACGTGAAAAAATGCTCAGTGTCACTAATTATTAGGGAAATGCAAATCAAAGTCACAATGAGACATCACCTCACACCTGTTAGCATGGCTGTGATCGAAAAGACAAATAACAAGTGCTGGAGAGGGCGTGGAGAAAAGGGAACCTTCATACACTGTTGGTAGGATTATAAGTTGGTGCAGCCACTGCAGAGAGCAGTATGGAGATTCCTCAAAAAATTAAGTCTAGAACTACCATATGATCCAGCTATCCCACTTCTGGGTATTTATCCAAAGAATGTGAAAATGCTAATTTGAAAAGATACAGGCAGCCTTATTCACAATAGCCAAGATATGGGACCAACCTAAGCACCCATCAGCACATGAATAGATAAAAAGGATGCGGTATATATGTGTACAATGGAATACTACTCAGCCATAAAAAAGATGCGGTATATATATATATGTGTACAATGGAATACTACTCAGCCATAAAAAAGATGCAGTATATATGTGTACAATGGAATACTACTCAGCCATAAGAAAGATGAAATCTTGTCACTTGCAACAATATGGATGGACCTTGAGGGTATTATGCTAAGTTAAATAAGTCAGCTGGAGAAAGACATACCATATTACTTCAATCGTATGTGGAATATAAAAAACAAGATCCCAAACAAATGAACAGCCCAAACCAAACAAAAACAAACATGCAGATGTAGAGAACAGAGTAGTGATTACCAGAGGGGATGGAGCAGGGTGGGGAAGGGCAAAATGGGTAAACTGTACGGTGATGGATGGAAACTCAGTTTTTGGTGGTGAGCGCCCTGTAGTGTATACAGAAGTAGAAATATAATGTGGTACGCATGGGACTTATATAATGTTATAAACCAGTGTTACCTCAATTAATACAGACCTGTGCCTAAAGTCCTAGATGCAGTCGTTCTGCCACCTCTCCACCTTTCCACTGGCTTTTAAGGGTATGTAATCACCAGTATCTTTTATTGGAAGCTGCCTCTCATCCTCCTTAGAAGCTGGTGATGCATGACTAGCAGATTTATTTTTGTAAAAGTAACATGTGCTCTTCCCTTTGCTGGCATCTACGCCCCCTTTCTCTCTGGTATGCAGCATGCATTGGTGATGTCCGTCACCGCACTGTTTTGTTCATTTCTTACTTTTGCTAAATGGATGTAAAGGCGCATTAAATTGGGCCTTCTCAGCCTAGGGGATGGGGTTAACTCTACCGGGTGCCTGCTCTGAACCATCCGTGGAGCCCCCCAGTGGAAAGTAAGACCCCAGACCCCAACCCCAAAGCAACCATTGTTATGTTTCTTGTATAGACTATGAACACAGACACGTGTATATTGTAACCACCTTTGAAATACAAACTGGGGCCGTAATATTTAGGGTTTTGAACCTTGCCCTTTCATTTTATAACATAGCTCTGAGATCATTTAGTACCAGTGCACAGAGAGCCTCTTCTCTCTCTTTTCTTGGTTGAAAAATAGACTGTTGTGTGGAACTTTTCCCATTATTCTGGAATTGCAGCCAAGGGACAAAGCTATCCATGAACGATGCCCGGTGTCCGGACAGTCGAAGGAGACCTCCCATCAGGTCCTGGCACCCCCTACCCTGGTCTATGTGGGGTGAGCCCTGGGGCTGGAAGGAGGCAAGGGGTCAGCTGGTGGGGTGCGCACTGCTCTTGCTGCCCCAGAACCGACAGCCGCGTGAGGACACAGGGCACGAGGTGAGAGAGCCAGACGGCTTGACGTGCCCTCTGGCAGCTTGTGTGATCACAGCCTGCGTGCCCCTGGGTGCCTGTGCCATGGGGTGTAGGGTGCTATGTCTGGAGGCGAGGACAGCCCCACCGTCCCAGTTCCCTGGGCCTCTGTGGAATTGGGGCCCGTGACCTCCCCAAAGCTGTGCTCTCAAGTCGTACGTCTCAAATTTGGCTACAGAATTTGATTCTCTCAGGGAGATTTTTAAACTCCCCATGTGTGGAGCTCAGCCCCAGAGAGTCTGTTTTAGTTGGTTAGGGGCGACACCACACCCAGTGCCATTTCTGAAGGGAAGACGGAGGGAGGACAAGCCGTAAAGAGTTCTTACTGGAGCCCCTTGTTATTGGCTCGTGCTCAGGGTCTAGCCCCTCACTGGCTCATAGAAGATACTCCAGAGAACAAATAAAAGGCCGAATGGATGACTAAGAATGTGAACTGGGAAGTTTTGAAGACAAATGACGAGAGGCTAAATAGTGTGGTGGGAAAATCCAACCAGCTGGGCGTTGAGGGAAGGGGCTCCGACTTAGCCTCTCCGTGTGCGAGCTGGGTGCTTTGGGCAAGAAACCTCCCCTCTCTGAGCCTTTGTTTCCTCATCTGAGGAAGCAAAGGGTTTGGAGCAAATACTTTCTCATGTTCCCCCTCTATTTCTAAAATCCTCTGAGTAGATGGCTGCTCTGCCTATCCCTGGCATTTGGCCATTTTTCTTGCTTCATGTGCGACTCCAGTGCTTTCCAAATTGGCTTAAGCTTGAGAGCAGTTTTCCTTGAACAAGAACTCTGGGGCCATCAAAAAGAGGTTGCTTGGCGACGGTTTGTGCAGGGATGACAGTCACTCAGTGTGAGGGGAAAGGCAGAATGTTCCAGAACATTCTAATGCCCACAGTAGTTCACTGGTGGGTGGATGGGGGAGGGGGATATACACAAGCCTGGAGCATTTTTCTTTTTGGTGTGAGCTGTAGGCGTGTGACAGAATCATGGAAACCAAACCTGGCTTTAGGGATTTAAAGGCAAAATTGACTTTTCCTCTGACCTAGCTGGGTCCAGCATTGCCCAACTCTCTCCAAACACTGCATAACGGCTGTTTGTGTGGAGATGAAGAAAAGCTCTCTGTTGACTTGATTTCCAAACCCTGCCTTTTGGAATTGACACAAGAAGAGGGCAAATTGCTCTCCAGGCTTGACCATCCGGTCAGTCTACTCCAACCCCCTATCCCAGCTCTCTGGCTCCATCTACTCAAACAGAAGCTATTGAAACAGATATCAGTAACACAGATAAAGAGTAGAGCAACATGGGCTTTGAACCCCAGGGCCAAAAGGCTTATTGCAAACTGGTCAACTTCTTTCTGTGGCTTCTAGCCCCCAGGGGTGAAAGACCAAAGCTCCTCTCTTCCCTGAGACAGCTCTGTGTGTGGTCCAGTCCCCGGGATGGGGTGGGCGGGACACAGGGCGTGATCTGCACCTTCAGAGACGCCTCATCAGCATTCCAGGTTGCCAGAGCCCCAGGTTTGCTGTTGGCTGCACGTGGGGGGAAGACGCCCAAATCAATGCAAAGACAGCATGCGGTTAAAGCACAAACTCTGAAACCAGACCACCTGATCTATCCCTTACAGGCTCCGTGACCTCGGATGAGTTTTTAAAAAATCTCTGTACCTTGATTTCCCCATCTGCAAAATGGAAATAACAATGCACCTACATAGTAAGGTTGTCAGGAGGATCAAATGTGTTCATAATTCTAAAGCCGCTTAGAACACTGCCTGGCACATAGGGTGTTTCAAATAAATCAGTGGTTCTGAAACTTCAGCACGAATAAGAATCTCCAGGATAACTTATTTAAGTGGAGTTTACAGGGCTCCATTTTCTGAGGGGCTTTAGGTGAGAGCCTGAGGTTTTTTTATTTTTATCACCCATCCCCAGGTGAATCTGAGGCAGGTGGTCAGCACTGCCTGGTCCCGGCTATGCCTGCATCTCCCACCTGAGCAACAGGACCCTGCTTCCCTTGGGACTGGCTCTAGTTGCGCTATGGGCTTCTCGAGTTTTTGCAGGTGGCTTGTCTGGTGGGTGCTGGAAAGATCTCCTTCTATACCAGTTGATCTTTTGAGTTTCAGCTCAAGTGATATCTCCTGCAGGAGAAATTCTTTACCTGGCTTTTTTTTTTCATGTGTACAGCATTGTAACTTGACATCTGTACACCTTACATAGTGATCAGTCCCAAAAGTGTAGTTACCACCCACCACCATACAATGGACTCCCTTCACCCATCCCCCAGTCCCCTGTCCCTCTGGTAACCACCAATCTCTTCTCTGTATCTATAAGGGCTTTTTTGTTTTTTTTGTTTTGCTTTGTTTTAGATTTCACATGTGAGTGAAATCATAGGGTATTTTACTTAGCATAATACCCCCAAGGTCCAGCCATGTTGCTGCAAATGGCAAAATTTCATTCTTTTTTTATGGCTGAGTAATATTCCATCATATGTGTGTACCACCTCTTCTTTATCCATTCAGCCATCAGTGAACACTTAGGTTGTTTCCATGTCTTGGCTATTGTAAATAATGCTGCAATGAACATAGGGGTACATATATATTTTCGAATTAGTGTTTTCACATTCTTTGGATAAATACCCAGAAGTGGATAGATGGATGATATGGTATTTCTATTAATTTTTTGAGAAATCTCCGTAACGTTTTCCGTAGTGGCTGCACCAATTTATAATCCCACCAACAGTGCATGAGTATTCCCTTTTCTCTATATATTCTCCAATACTTGCTGTTTCTTTCTTTCTTTCTTTTTTTTAAGTCTTTATTGAATTTTTTACAATATTGCTTCTGTTTTATGTTTTGGTTTTTTGGCCGGGAGGCCTGTGGGATCCTAGCTCCCTGACCAGGGATCAAATATGCACCCCCTGCATTGGAAGGTGAAGTCTTAACCACTGGACTGCCAGGGAAGTCCCAACACTTGCTGTTTCTTATCTTTTTGATAATAGTCATTCTAACAAGTGTGAGGTGATATCTCATTGTGGTTTTGATTTGCATTTCCCTTATGATTACTGATGCTGAACATCTTTTGATGTGCCTGTTGGTCATCCGTATGTCTTCTTTGGAAAAATGTGTATTCAGATCCTCTGCCCGTGTTTTTAATTGGGTTTTTTGTTGAGCTGTGTAAGTTCTTTATATATTTTGGATATTAACCTCTTGTCAGATATACGACTTGCAAATATTTTCTCCCATTCAGTAGGTTGCCCTTTTGGTGATAGTTTCCTTTGCTGTGCAGAAGCTTTTCAGTTTGATCTAGTCCCATTTGTTTATTTTTGCTCTTGTTTCCCTTGCCCTGAGGAGACATATCCAAAAAGGTATTGCTAAGATCGATGTCAAAGGGGGTACTGCCTATGTTTTCGTCTAGGAGTTTTATGGTTTCAGGTCTTCCATTCAAGTCTTCAATACACTTTTGTGTATAGCAGAAGACAGAGTTCTAGTTTCATTCCTTTGCATGTGGCTGTACAGTTTTCCCAACACCATTTTCTGAGCAGAGTGCTCTTTCTCCATTGTATATTCTTGTCTCCTTTGTTGTATATTAACTGCCCGTATAAGCGTGGTTTCCATTGCTTTTGTGCCAGGACCATACTGTGTTGATTACTGTAGCTTTACAGTGTAGCTTGAAATCAGGGCCTGTGATACTTCCAGCTTTGTTCTTCTTTCTCAAGATTGTTTTGGCTGTTCAGGATCTTTTATGTGGTTCCATACACATTTTAGAATTATTTGTTCTAGTTCTGTGAAATATGCCACTGGGATTTTGATACAGTTTGCATGGAATCAGTAGATCTTCACCTGACTTTTGGACAGACCCTGACCTCTGGGTGGAGGCATAAGCCCTTATCTGCCATTTCACATTCATTTTTTATAAATTTGAAGCAATCCCATTTGGGGCAAAAACCTCATCTGATGGCAAAAATCTGACCTGAACGGACATGAGGCTATTTATAGTCTTTATTTATTCCATTTAGTGTGTGTATTCACATGCTTGGCTGTAGAAATATTAATGGGTTTGATGACAGTGTGTTGCCCTATCCTCTACTGGCAGTGTTACATAATGTATGAGATATATATATATATATATATATATATATACACACACAACATAGTACTTTAATAAAATGCAAAAAAAAACCTTCTGCTTTCCAAAGCACACCTGGCCCCAAGAGTTCTGGACTGTGGATCTGTAGCACATTTTTGCTCTGATTATTGGCTTTCTCCTCTGCCTTGCCACTAAGTGAAAACCCTAAAGGCAAAGACCTGAGTTTCATTTTGCATCCTCCACATCTAGCCCATTTCTTGGTGCAAATAATGATCAGTTGGTGTTTCTTGAATGAATGAATGCTTTCTTGTAGAGGAAACTGTACCTGTCTCTCTTACTCTCTGTGACATACGTGGTAGAGTTTGTAAAATTAACTTCACATGGCTCTTTTGGTTCCTCCTCCTTGGGACCAGGCCTGTAGCTGGGTAGGCTGTCTCCAAGTTGGGGTGATAAGGACCTCAAAAGACTGTTTCAGGGCTTCCCTGGTGGTGCAGTGGCTGAGAGTCCGCCTGCTGCTGCAGGGGACACAGGTTCGTGCCCCAGTCTGGGAAGATCCCACATGCTGCGGAGTGGCTAGGCCCGTGAGCCATGGCCGCTGAGCCTGCGCGTCCGGAGCCTGTGCTCCGCAACGGGAGAGACCACAACAGTGAGAGGCCCGTGTACCGAAAAAAAAAAAGACTGTTTCAAACAGCTAGATTCTTCCACTCTCCGTTTGAGCAGGGTTTTTGAAAAAGAGGGAGCATTTCTGGGGCATTGGAATGTCTTGAACAAAAGAATTTTCCAAGATTGAGGAACAGGTTGAAGGCTTCACGTCTGAGTTCTTCTTTTCCTTCTCTGTCCCCAGGACAAAGCTCTATCTGTACACTATCTAAAGGGGAGAATACTCTTCCAGACCCACCCCTCCCGGGCTTGATAAAGGCAAGAACTCCAGGGCAGGAAACTGGGAAAGACACTCCGAACCCAACAGAGCTGTTAGAAAAGAGGGGGATGAGGAGACTCAGAAACAGGATTATAAGAGATTGAGCTTCCATGGTACGTGAGTTCAAGGCCCCTGGCCCTTGTGGCATATCATGACAATGTGAGAACAATCACATTCTAAGTAAAGAGAAATGGGATGGTTATTAGATAATTCAAGCCCAAATCTCACATTGGTTCAAATTGCCTATGAACACGTGCCGGGATTGCAAACTCAAATGTCTACCTGGCCAGGCAGATGATGTGTGAAGTGAGCCACATGTGACACAATAGGGAGAGGAGGGGAGTGTGGCGAACGGGAAAGTTTGGGCCTCATTTAAAGAGAGCAGCCCCTACTGAGCTCCTGCTGATTAGAGCCAGGGCTTCTCATTTTTCAAGTGAAATTGGAAACCTTGATTTTTAGGTGAAATGTCCCTATCTTAAAAATCCCAGGAAGGTCAAAGTAAGATCATGGACAATCAAGTTATGGCCCACCCATCCCCAGATTGCAACTTTTGTCTCCATACATCTTGGGTGCTGTCCCGTCTTGTGATCTTAGAGTAGTGGGTTTGTGAGTTCCTGACATTTTCTGGAATCATATTCTGAGCTGCGACAATCCCACGTGGAGGCTGTTTCTCTCATTTGCAGCTTCTTGCCTCCACTGGGGTCACCTCCTTTTCCAAACGCAGAGGCCTCCTCCCACGCCCTGGGCCAGCACCTAAAGGAGATCGCTGGGTAGCCACCAGGAATCACCTGCTCCGCGCCTCTGCTTAGACAGCCAAGCGCGGCTCAGATGCCTGAGGTCCTCCGGGGAAACTGCCACCTCTTGAGAACTAAAGCGCTGCTGATACTACGAGGCTTGAAAATTGTGTCTGAAAGGATGAGAAGCAGAGCAAAAAAGGCACGGTGTTCAGTTACTATTTTTTAGGCCACCAGGAGAGTTGGCAGGCGCCAAAGCACTGGGGCCAAGGCGGCACGACTCTCTTAGCAGATCATCTTCTGCAGTTTCAGTGTCTTTTGCTGGCCGTCTCCTTGTTTCCTCTCTTGTTCTCTTGCCAGAGACCCTAGGTGACTTTCTTACAGACAATCAGGTGGGTCTGGGTCCCTCATCAGGGTCACGAGGTGGAGGACGCTTGTTCGCCGGGCCAGTGTTTGATTATTATTCAAGAAGAGACTGAGGCAGGAAGCAGTGAGGATCCTCCAGACTGAAGCCCACAGACGACCTCCAGGCTCGCTGGAACTAGTGCCACCCTGTTCCCCAGGCACCTAACCAGTTCCCTTTAATCCAGCTTTATTGAACATCCAAGGTACAGAGAGCATTGATGTAGCCTTGGCTTGCAGGTTGCTTACAGAGATGTAGAGGAAGAAGACAATTATACAAATAACCACAGTGAGAGGACAAAAGGGGCAAAGTGCTGTAGGTTCAGAGGAGGGATGAAACTTCATTCGGTGGGGGCAATCAGGAAAGGTTCCCTGGAGGAGGTGACAACTGAGATGGGCTCTGAATTTTAGGTAGATTTGGACATGTGGGGAGGTCACTCCACAGTATGAGCAAAGGCAAGAAGGAAGGAATGTAAGGGGTGTGTTTGGGGGGAATAGTCCGTTTGAGGGAATGTGGGGGCCAGAAGGGAAACTGAGTCAGGAACCTGATCACCAATACCCCAGAGTGCGTGGCTAAGGAATTCAGATTTTCTTGGGTTGACACTGGCAGCCTTTGAAGGATTTCTGCAGGGGACTACGGTGATCAGAGTTGGGCTCTACTCGGAGCTGTGTGCAAACTGGACTGGGAATCAGGAGAGGGAGAGAGGGGGGTGCGGTCAGGAGCTTCTTATGATTTGGGCAGAAGTTACTGAGGCAAGTAAGGTGTGGGGCGTGGGACTGGAGATCAGAGTACGGGTGCGGAGCCCATAAGGATGTGCCTGCCGTCCCAGCCCCTCCCCCTCCTCAGGCATCTGCTCCCGCAATTCCACCAAAACCTCCCCCTTTTGAGACCCCAGTGACACCCTCATTGCCAGTTCCAGTGGTCATTTCTCAGTCTTCCTACTGGGGACCTACCAGCAGCACTTGACACACGTGGTCTCCCCCCCTTCATCAATAAGCTCCCTTCTCCCGGCCTCTAGGACACCACTGGTTCCTGCTGTCCTCCCAGCTCTCTGGTCTCTCCTTCCTTCCTGATTGTCTCACCTTCCAGTCCGTGCATCCCTCCTTCTCAGTCTCAGCTTTAAATTCCATCGACATGCTGATGGTACTTAAGTTGGTATCCCCAGCCTGTACCTCTCTCTGAACTTGTACCTTCAACTTTGTACTTGACTCCTTCACTTGGAGGTCTAACAGCTGACTCAATGTTCATATATTCCAAAAGGGCCTTGACCTTATATCCCAATCCTTCTTAGGGCCTCTGTATTTGCTGTTCCTCTGTCCCCACATGCTCTTCCCCAAGTAGTCACAAGACTTGCTCCCTCACCTCCTTGAGATCTTTATGCCGACCCACTCTATCTAGATTTGCGCCCTCCCATGCTACCTCCTCCTTCTGCTTGCTTTCATCAACATTTCATGCAACATACATTTTACTTATTTATATATTTGTTGTTTGCTTGCCTCCACTAGAATATATATTTTCTGATGGAAAGGATTTTTGTTTTGTTTTGAATTGCTATATTCCCAGCTGCCGCAAGTGTGTGGTGCATGGTGGCCACTCAGTGCATGTTTGTTGAATGAATGAGTAAACAGAAAACTGAACTCTGTCCCTCTTTGGACTTGGGGAACAAGGCCATGTGAAAGGCCAAAGATAAAGTCCCAATGTGGATGCCTGGAAGATACCAGGGTACAATGCTAAAGAAATTTAGAAACAAAGAAGTTTGAAAACAGTGTGAGTTTAGATTGGGACGTTTTGAGTTTGAGTGACCTGGGGGGCATCCTAAGATGATACCCGGCAGGATTTGGATATGAGGGTTGAGGGCTCTGGGAGAGGTCGGGAGTAGATGTAGATTTGGTCATTGCTTACATGGCGGTGATGGCTTTAAGCCACAAGGGGAGGTGGGGGGAGAGAGAGAGAAAGGGGACACCAAGAACAAATTATTGGGGAACACCTACTTTAGGCGAGTAGTTCAAGAGAGAGAGAATAACCGGGAGACTGAAATGTCATGGAAGCCGAGATAGAATTTCAAGGAAGAAGAAATGGTTGATGATACTGAACAGTGCACACTGCGGGGCAGGATGAAGCCTGGGAAAGTGGTGTTAGGTGTGACCACCTAGAGGTCTGCTCTCCTGTTGCCCAAATGCCCTGGATGGCCTTGAGCACCAGGCAGGAGCTCAAGGGCAAGTTGTGGACACAGTGAACTGCCCAGTGGTGTGACCAGACCTGTTCTGGAGGCAGGCTAACCAGAGTGTAGGACGACTGGGGAAGGGAAAGAAAGTGGACACACGCTTTAGGATGATACGGCAGCCGTCCAGACCTAAGGAGTTGCCTGCAAGCGAACGTAGGGGTTGGTGGCTTCCATGTTTAACTTGTAGAGCAAGAAAATGACTGGCCCAAGGTCACCGGGGTCCACAGGGTTCCCGGACCTCCAAGACAGGCATGACCATTGCTCACTCCGTGTCACCAGCAACGGTTATTTCCCAATGCTGTGGCTCTCTGGCCTCCATAGCTAATATTTGTTTCCTATTGATCCAATCCCCAGCCTGTTACTTTTTAACTGGAGTCCAGGGGTTCAAAGGCCTGACTTTTGTTTAAACACTCATTAGGATGGGGAGGGCATGTCCCCTGATAACCTCAACTGATGAACAAGCAAGGATCTTCTGAGTAAATATAGGCTGTGCAGAAGGCCAGACGGAGTGGACCAGAGCGGGGTGAGGCTGGGGGTCGGAGAGGAGAAGACCGCACTGGCAGAGGGCCTCTTCAAATTTGTAAGAGCTGAGTAACTGGAATTCAAAAGACAAATCCCAAACCTAAACTTTCCACCACAAATAATATTAAGTATAAGTTAATATCTAAAATCCTTTATCAAACAGAAACTCTTTAGGAAATGTACATCCTGGCGCTCCATCACATAGTTCCTGAGAGTAGAGAACCCAGCCCTGTGGCCCTTCAACTCCGTTCGACTAAGGGATGCTCGTGTTGCCCTGGGATCTGGAAAATACGGGGCCCTTGCTTTTGACGGTGGAGAGTTCTGTCCTGGGGCGGCGGCCAGAGAGGCACAGCGGCTCCCCGTGAGGGGCTGGGGTTTTTCTTGGAACAGGCCTGTCTTTTCAGGTGGGTGTCCCTTATGCACACTGGATTTTGTGGCTTGAGACAGGGCCTTTGCCCTCAAAAGCCCTCCTCCACTCAGTTTGTTGATGCGTAGATGCCATAATTTCTATCTTTATTCCTGTTGGTTGAAGCCAAGCTTCACCTCTGGAGTTTGAATACTTCTAGAAGGGGTCATGCATGTCGTCGGATCGGTCATGTACATCTTAGTGTAAATGGGTGTCTGGGCTCTTCTCTCCGAGACGAGGTTTGGTGGAGAGGATGGGCCAGGGTGAGTGGCTGCATGGAGGCTTTGAGTCAGACAACCCCGGTTCAGATCTCTCTTTTGTAAGCCTCTTTGCTCTCCCGGTCTGTTTCCTCGTAAGTTGAGGGTGATAATATCTATCGTATTAGACTGATGTGCAGATTTACGGGACGTAGTAGTACTATTAACCTAAGAGAGTAAATTGAAGACTCCGGAGGCTCGGAGATGTCAGCAAGGCCACTATCCCAAGGGGAAATTCATTCTGCAGATCGATGCCGAAGGCTGCTTGTTCCCAAACTCCTTGCCCTGTCCTCGGGGCGCTGCTGGATATCTCCCAGCCTCCCTTGCGGTTAGGTGTGGCCACGTGACTAGGCGAGGCGGGGGTGGGGGTGGGGCTCTGCCTGGGGGCTGCGGAAGGTGGGGTGAGAGACCCCTGCACCTCCAACTCTTAGAGTTTACTGTGCAGACAGTGGACATGTCCTCGGGTGGGCGGAGCTCCAGTTTCTAAAAAGAGCTTCTGGGCTCGGCGTGTCGGGGCCCTTACTCTGCTCAAGGGCTTCTCCTGTGTTTTGAGGAAGACGTGGGGAAATCCAGAGGGAGCAGTGGGAGGAGACAAAATTTCCTGCGCTTGTCTACCAAGATTTATTCCCGTCTCGGATGATGTCACTTGAGGTTGATTGAAGCTTTTAAAAATCATTCTGGTGTCGAGTCGGCTTGGAAGCGAGAGGCTGCCTGGAGTTCACCCAGCACACCTCTGTGCTCGGGCCCTTCCCTCCCATGGGGCCTCCTGCACTCTGCTCCCCCCGAGGGGTTTAGGGAATGAGACCAGCTTGATGTGTTTCCAGGGTTCCCCTGAAAACCTAGGTTTTCTGCCTGAAGTGGATACTGACGGGTCTGACCCTGACCCTGACCCTGACGGCTGCCTGTCCCCAGCTGGGCCGCTAGCGCCCCCCCTGCCCTCATTTCTGCCCTGGGCTCAGTGACGAGCAGCCCTTCTGCGGCAGACAAGCCGCTGGAGGGAAGGGACAGGGTGAGAGGTCACCCTAGCCCCCAGGGACCCACAGGGGCACCGTTGAGAAGCTAATCGCCCCTCCCTGGGGGCGTGCAGTTCCCAGGAATGCGGATCACTCAGTCTCTGCAGGGCTGCCCTGGCTTCTCCCGAGGGCAACAAGTGAGGACCAACCCTGGTCCTCCAAGCTAACAGCCCTGGGCAGGTAGGGAGTGATCGAAGGCAAGAAGCCGGGACCCACATGGCCAAGGCCCTTCGGGACCCACACGGCCAAGGCCCTTCTGAGTCAAACATTCCGCAATCGTGGGATTGAAGCTTGATGAGCCCCGGGCACATAACGGTGCAGAGTAATCATCTGCCTTTAGCTGGTCTTGTTATTCAGTCTGAACAAGGCCACGAAGGATTGAAAACTGGGAACTGTATGTCAAACCCCCACCGTACGGTGTTGCTTAGAAATTGCCCAAATGTATCATTTCCCTTTCAGCACAGTGGGATGCGCCTCTCCGCTGTCACTCAGTCATCTTCAGTGCTCAGGCAGGAGCTTTCCTTGCTGCAAGGCCCTTACACGACCCCCAAGCTAACTTGTCTGCGAGCAAACTTCTTCTGCAGAGAGAAGAAAAGGCTCTCCCCAGGCATTAGGGTGAGGAGAGGCGAGCAGAGAGCTTTGGGAGGAGACGTGTGTTCTCCCCTCGCACCATCAAGGCCCCGAGCCCCCGTCTCTGCGGCTCTGTGCCCTGTTCCTACGGTGAGCGATGCCCTGAGGCTGCAGAAATGCAGGTGACGGTGCCCCATCCATGTGTTACGGGAGCACCTGAAGCGGCAAGTTGGCTGGACACCCGGCCAAGGACGGGATTAAGTTAGAACAGGCAGCTCAGACTTCAAGATCCCGGCAAGTCGAGCAGGCGGACACACAGGAGCCGCGAGCCAGGGGGCCTGGGCTGGGCCGACGCACGGGCAGCTGGGGCCTCCGACCTCCTCCCTGAGGCACTGGGTGCTGAGGGCACCCCAAGGCCCAGCTGAGGGGAGATGCCGCTTTGCCCAGGGGCAGGGGGCGGCCGCTCCACTGCTTTCCATCGAATTCGTCCTCTGTCACCTGTGACTTGCTGCTAGGTTGGATGTGGGATTCGTAGGGAAAGGGAAGGAGGCACAGCCTGGGGACACTGGCTGGGGAGGAGCTGGGGTGCTACAAAGGGGCTGAGCAGGAAGGTGACAGGCTGACTGGACTCACCTTTTCCTCAGGCTGGGCCTGAGGTCAGCCCTACAAAGGGAATCTTGGTTCTCCCCTTCTCAGTCCCCACCAGTGGGTGTCCCGAGCTGGGGCCAGGGTCCTGCAGCCCACTTACGAAGGGGTCCGTATTGGGTCTTATTAAAAGTCACCATCATTTTGTTTTCCTGTCCAATTTAAGCCCTATAAAAACTTGCTTAGACATCCCACAGCCCGAGTCCTCTGGAAACTCAGTTTTGAGAAGTGTCGTCTCCCAGATGAGGGCGCACCAAAGGGACGGGAAAGTGGCATCTGCCCTCTTACGTCCAGGGACCCCTTTGAACGTGGCTCCCCAGAGCCAGCCACAGCGATGAGAAGCCCTGGATACCCACGCTCACCATTTTACCAGGGACATTAGAGTTTCAGAAGTGCCTAGATCACTCTTGGACTTCAGAGCAGGTTAAGAGCTTACTAACTTAGCAACTGTGTAACTGATGTATGATGATTTATTCCTGTTTCATGTATCTCATCATTTGTGTTTTTCTCTGTGAGCGTATACAAAGTTCAGAGTGGCTCTATCTGCCGGTACCGTCCTTGTCTGTTCCCGTAAGGCTGGAGGAAGCCGCAGGAACTCAGAAGGCTTTCGATACCTTTCCAGCAAGATACCATCTACAGCTGACTGAAACAGACAAGTAGCAAGAAACCAGGATGCAATTATGTCCTGATTCGGAGGTTACCTCCTGGCAGTCCCAGAGGGAGCAAGTTAAGGCCATCGAGAGGAGGCTTAGGCACTAGAGAAAAAGGGGAAAAAATTTTGAGGAGTCTACATGTTTTATCAGGGAATTGACACGAGATCTGGATTCTGATAGCATCTCCCTTCTGAGAACCACCTTGAGCTTCATTACTGAGTCTCATTAACTGACATAAATTGAGGGTTAGTCAGATGAAAACTAGAGGTGAAATATGCCTTTCCAGGAATGGACTTTATATTACCACTTGGGTAATCCATCGTCATTAATTCTCAAATGTAATAAAAAGACAGACGGCTAAGAATAGAGGTGCATCCCATTAAGCTCAAGCCATGGGTTCTGGGCAGCCTTTAATGATGTTTTTAAAGATGTGGAACTTCTAGGGAGATTAAGGAAGTGAACATACTATCTATAAATCCGCAGGCATTTAAATAACCTCCGAGACAATCAAGGCGATGCGCTCGCAAAGAAGCTTTAAATCAGACAACCCGTAATACGTGATGTAGAAAAAGTTCCAGCTTCCATAATTCTTTATTAAATATTTGACAAGTTGCATCACTTCTTTACAACGACTTCATTTTGTCACATTACTCTTTTGCTGTCAGGAAAACAATCCACAATTTCTCTTTAGATCTCCCAAGAAAAACGAAAAGCAAAAAGGATCTGTCCTTCAACTAAACGTTTTCTGTCTGTATCAAATTCAACCGTATTTTACAGCTATTCTGATTGTGAAAATGAGCATTTATCCATACGTTGTCTTTTAAAAAATTTCCAAGTTGTTTGGTTTTTAATCACTGTATCAAATGGTACTTGGCTTTATTTCGGAGGTGGGTTTATAATAAAAAGTTATGAAACATTGAGAATTCATTTGGAATGCTTGAAACTGTTTTTCACCTTAAAAGTCACTGTTTTTTCATGTTTCGTTTGATAATAGGTGCTGAGTTAAGAGATGACGGCATATTATATCATCATCTTCCTGGGGTGCTCTCAGGCTCTGAGGGTCAGAATTCTCAGGACACAGCTTGGAGAAAACTGTAGAAGGGACTAAACTCTCACTCCCTTTCGAAACCAGATTCCTCAAGGTAGGTGTAAAAATGCTATACAAATATGTGAAGATATATTTGGACAGCATATGTACGTATATATATTACATACATAGTAGTGAAGGAAGCACAAAGATATGCAAAGTTAACATGAAGGAAACCGTGACAATCTAGGTGAAATTAGTCTGAGAAAGAGGGGCAGACTGGTTTATGTAGGAGCACAGATGTGTGGACACAGGGTCATGGTCATGAGAAGGCTTACAATGCACTGATGCAAGTTGAGAAGGTAGTACACAGAGGCCTGTCGCCAATGTTGTTATATTCTATCATTACTCATACAAACACAAAACCAACCAACACAAAGACATGCATCTTAAACATGCGTTGCTCTGCACCTAACACCTTTGACGAAGGGGAGCAGTCTAATGAGAGGTTTTCTTGGAAAATTCCATACCAACAGAAAGCTCTCCTTTTCTATGAAACATACCAGCTCACGTCCTAATGCTACAGCTTTGTCTCCGACGCACTGAAAACACTTTTGGGTCGGGGTGTGTGTGTATGCAAATGTATATACACTGTTCATTAAGGCTTCGATAAATTAAAAAAAGTGGTCCAAAGTATGTCACATTTTCTTCCCAGTTTCAAAATCTAAAGTACAAAGTGGAGTCTATAAGGATTTTTAAAAAAACACATCTCAGCCCTAAAATTGGCAGTTTTGACTTATCAAGATGTACCCTGAAGTCTGAATAAGATGGAGGTAGTGCAAGACCTCCTGGGGGGGGTCAGGAAGGGAGCAGGCCAGGCAATTACCCTGCACAGCAGTGCCCCCTACTGGCAAGGCAGAAAATGACACCAGAGTCAGTACAGGGGTGCAGAGTCAGGGTGAGGAGGAAAGAGCAAACAAAGAGAAGCGCTAGCACAGGGCCTGGGTAGGGGCTTGAGAATTGATTAACCCAGGCTCTCTTCATAGAGTCTGTAATTTCAGAGGTGAGATACAAGAGCTAGGAAAATACTTGAGTCACGTGTGGAACAATTAGTAACTGTCAGACAACATGTACCACTGCTGTGTGGTCTTGCCAGTTCCAAACTGGTTCTCTTGAAGAGCAAGTTCATATGCAGCAAATCTAACTGTTCTGTTTAACAATGAGATGTAGAAAGTGGTTCAAACATTTTGCAAACCATTTCTCTCAGAATCCGTCACTGCATCCTTATGTGGGAGGAATAATCCACGTCAGGTTGCTTTAAGCATCTGTCATCTGACCTTAGGGAGTATCTGACGTTAGCTACCAATGGGCCTTTGGTAAATAATGGCAAGTATTTCAGGAAAAAAGAAAGAGCGCTGAGACGAATGCCTCGCTGTTTCCCGTTCCAGAGGCAGCAGGTAGAAAAGCAGCACACTCTCTGAAGCTAAGCCCACTGGGTGGACTTTCCAAATTCATCTTTAGGATGACAGGAGTCAGAAATAGAAATACCCAGGACTTTACAGGTGGCTGTGATAACCGAGGTTTAAAAGACCTTCAACATGCGATATGTATGTAAACCCTGGCATGCACTTCTTAACCTCAAGGCAAAATGGCCCGTAACAACTCTGTTTCAGCGAACTGAAGAAGCTAGATTCAGGTAACTTCTAAGAAAGCAGAAGCTCTAAGAGACCCTGGACTGCGGAGAAGCGTCGCTGCTAAGGACTAGATGAGGTGACACCGCCGTCCTGCCGTCGTCCCCCAGGCCCGCTGACTGGAGCAGGCAGAGGCCCAAGGGACCGCCCGGCAGCCTGCCCCCATGCAGTGCATTTTCCTTACTGCCTTCTGTGGTTACGTCGCGAAGGTGATGGAGAGTGGTCATCAGGGTTGAGAGGAAACAAGATGGGTGACGACTATGTTAGACAAAGAGTGAAACGCTGAGAATTGATGAGAGCCAGGGAACGTTATTTGGATTAAAAAAAGAAAACCAAAACCCCCAAACAAACTCTAGACCCGGCACTTTTGAGCGGTCACTGAAATCAGATATTAAGGGATAGATGAGCTGAATTGTCATTCACAGTTACTGCCTTTCAAGTATTCATGGGGGTCTATTTCGGTAATTCTTATCTGTTCTTGGCACAGAAATTATCTTAGGATGGGTTTTCTTTCTTATTTTCAATACTTTGCCTAATTTGCATTTAGTGAATATTCTGATTTTTTGGAATATACAGTTTACAAAAAGAAGAATCCCAGTTCTTAGACAAGAATCGCTGGATTTCTCCCCCTATAAACTACACACTCATTCTCAGAACCCATCCAAGCATACTGCTCTCCCAGGCTTTGGCATAAGTCATAAAAAGAGAGCCGAGTCTGGACTTGAGGGGCTACAGGAAGGCGGAGGTTTGCCACTGAGACATCTGTTACATTGAGTGATGGGAAAAACATCCCACCAATAGGTAAAAATAATGAACAATATCGTTTTTTTCTAATTATGCAATACCTAGGTTTTCTGATCACTACTGGATTTTAAAAAATCAATATGAAAAGGGAACAATCCTCAGCTCTGCAGAAATCCACCTTCTTTTAGACACCTAGGCCTCTGCGCCGCTTCAGAAAACTCCTTGACAAGCACAAACATTCGTGGCTTCCCACAAGCCACCCAGAGCCGGGGTAAACCGAGTTTGTAACGCCAAAAGATCCTAAATGGAGGCCCTGAAACCACGATTTTATTGTCTTATCTACAACTGGCAAGAGGTGAGAAGGCTAGTGTCCCCTGACTGCCACCACGGGTCCAGGACAACACAGGTTAAGAAGGACAGCAGGATTGCTGGACTCCCGCCCTGCCTCAGGCGTTCTTTCAAAACATGACAGAATTCTGCAACGAGGACTCACAAGCGGCCAAGGATCGAATCCCACAGAGCCCTCCATCCCCGCCAGGACCAGCTGAAGAGCCGGACGTCAGGGATCAAGCCTTCTCTCGCACGTCTAATCCAGCACACGACAGACACGACTTGGGCAGTTCACGGTATGGAAGCATGCAACATGTCACTGGGAACAAAACCCGGTTAGATTAACTGTCTGTGAATCTTTGCAGCGGCACAGAAATCACAGAACGATTGGCGAGGACGGGTCTGTAGGCTGAGCTTTATAGCCAGGCTTTATACGCCAGCAGCCAGCTTCACGACTGATAGCTATTGCACCGGAAAGGTGTGTGCAGAGGGCAGAAATCAGCCTCACAGTCAACGCGCACGACAAAACCCCCCCAGGAACCAGATGTGGCCTCCATGTCGTACATAAAGTGCCTTCAGAATTGGCGCGGTTAGAACAAAAGTTGGTTATTTAGCTACCGTCAGCAAACGTGTACGAACAGGAGACTGCACAGGGCTGGTTCCCACAGTTTCAAATCGCGCAGTGCCAAGTTTCGTTCAAGTGTCTCTACTGAGAACAGCAAAGAGGAAGACATGACAGAAGAAGGACTGTACAGCAGCAGGAAGGGTTAAGTAAATAACTTCTCTTACGAGAAACGATAGTCCAACCCTGCCTCAAGTGTGCTCTAGCACACGTAATTGCCTCTAAGGAATAATGGTGTGATTCCTTCAAGTCAACACAAAGTTTGTCATGCTATGTTACAATGCTCTCAGCCTGCAGCTATTATGCTAAATTTGTACAAAAAACGTAATTATCCAGTTTGTTTTCATTCTGAGCATGGAAAAAATCATCATGATGCCTAATGTTATGGTTTAAATTCTCTCCAAGTATTTGTCTGTAGAAGGCTTTCGGACAAAAGTCATTCTTCCAATGCTAATCAGGTAGGGCGTGGGGCTGTCCAAGTACTTTAAAAATGTCACTGACATTAAACCTGGCGTGAAATTCAAATACAAAAAAATAATATGCTCACTTTTCCAAGTACATGAGACATCTTTAATTGTAGTGAAATAAAATCTGCAAATCGGTCTAAATCATTTTAAAAAGTAAACATGAGTTGTAATACTATACCTGTAGAGTGATTAATTCCATTCGCTGTCATTATAAAGTATGTAAAATATTTATTAAGGGCTTGGCCTACAGAGGCACAACATAAATAGAATAAGTCCTCCTAAAATGTAATTAGTATACACATCAACCAGTTGGTAATCTGTGGTGGAAAATGCAGGAACGCGACCTGGGACTGGGTTCCCATGTTGGCGCGTGGGCAAGTCGCGGGCGAAGGCTCTGCTCCAGGAGTCCGCGCCGTGCGCTGCTCTCTGCCAGCATCTCTGCAGAGTCTGTTAGGCGAATGCAAAAGTGCAAGCAGGACTTGCGTGAAGAACAACCCTCCCGAGGCCGGGGGCACTTAATCCACCCCCTCGAATCCTTGGGCATTTTCCACAGCCATGAGAAGCTTCTCTCGTAAATCTTCAAAGGTTTCATATGGAGGTAAGTCAAGGCGATTAAAGCTGCAAAAGTTAACAAGGAAGCGTAGGTAAAAAGCCATCATCACTGCCCTTTAGTTACCGCAGCACTTCCTAGATCTGGCTAAGGGGGCACTTGGTGTTCCAGCAGGAGGATGTCAAAGTCTCAACTCGCAAAAATATTTCTGATTATCGAAAAGTAAATTCCAGCGATGACACTGCCCACACCAAACATGCTATAGTAACCTACGGGGGAAGAGAAAGGAATTTTCTGATCGTCCATGAACCCTCTCTACTGGGACCAAACGTGGATCCTGGAAAACCCTGCCAGGAAGGGAGACAAGACAGGCAACGTAACTGACATACACACAGAGATGTCAAAACCCTTGAAACACAAAGAACTTCCGCAGCAGGATGAACCGAGGCTGCATCTGTTTTTAACGCTCTCCTTCATTCGACACTATTTTAGGAAGCCCCAGCGCTTCTCCACGTAACATATCGCTTTGTCTTTAGCGCAGCCCTGTGAGGCACGTTACGTTTTCTCAGTCCTGCAGATGTGGGTCCCGGAGCCCAGCGGTGGGTCAGCATGCCCCAGGTCTCACCCCTGACAGCACCGCAGATGCGAGACCAGAACCCAGGCTGCCTGCAGCTCTGGGACCCCAACACTGAGCTACCCTCTAACCAAAGTCAGGCAAGTCATCAACACGTGGAGTGAAAAGCCTCACTTATAAGAAGCCCCTACATACCTTGAGGCTTTGGCAGGGGCGTTACAAGTCACCTCGGTGACAGTGAGGTCTCCATACATACATGCGACCTCTGTGAGCAAAGGACTGCACTTGTCCATGGGACTGAGTTCAAAGTCTGTCTCTGCCACCGGCCAGCTGTGTGACCTCAGACAAGTCGCCTCCGTCCCTAAATCTGTCTGCTCTTCTGTGAAATGGGGAGACTGCTGCAGAGTGCTGGGAGGGTCAGATCAGAACATATAAAGGGGGCCTGGCACACAGCAAGCCCCAGAGCCAGCGACCATTGCCATCACGCACACACCATTCACCGCCGGCCCCCACTGGGCATGAGGAGCTAGAGCCCCAGACACAGAACTGGTGTCCGTGCAGGTGGGCTGCTGGTGGGCACCTGTCATGACGATAGCCACACGCACACACACACGTACACACGTGCCTTCGTTCACGATGCTTTAGTAAGAGCTAACATTTGTAGAGCATTTGCCCCGTGCTAGAACCATTAAGGACTTTTCATCTATCACCTCAGTGAATCCCAGCAACCAGCCTGTAAGGTAGGTACTGCCTCATCCCTATTTATAGAGAAGGAATTCAAGGCACAGAGAGGTTGGGTAACTTGCCCAAGGTCACACAGTAAGCGGTAGAGCCAGGATTCAGCCCCAGGCTGGCTCCAAAGCCCAGATCTGCTTCTGCTGCCTCAGCATTTAAAAGTGCTCGCTCCTGGCACTGACATAGGTTTCCAAGCACGAGCAGAACAACTTCTTATGTTTTAAAAGCTAATGATTATCAGCAGCAGTAGGAAACAGACACATGTCCATGGTGGGCCCTTTAACAACCCCTAAAGTATTTAGTAAGACACACTGAGCTCTGAGATTGTTTTTTTTTTTTTTTAACAGTCACCAAACATCAAAAGACACAGCAGAGCAGAACACCGTGCTTCTCAAACCAGAGGTCTCAGAAACCCAGGAATCCTGAAGGCGTAAGTCTAAAAGAAGTTTTCAATTTTTGGTTTTCATCATGATAATGATTTCAAACATCATTTCACCAGTGACAGAGACAGAATTCCACTTCTGCAGGGTATACTTAAGAGAAGAGGTGGCTGTCGTCTTGATTTTAAGTTGGTATTTCACAGTCCAGGGCCTGCAATCCCTGTGGGGTTTCAAGGATCTGTGGCCATTTTTTCCCTTGAAAAAAGGTCCATACATTATTCAAGTTTGAGAAATACTGGAGTAATGGAGAGAGAAAGGCAAACAGGGGAATGTTAAGAGCTGAGGTCTGGAATTACGTTAGCGCTCTGTGCCTCAGTTTCTCCATCTGTAAGGAGAGGGCAGTGACATGACCCACCTTTTAGAGTCGTTGTGACGATGATATGGGTTAATATACATGAAGTGCTTAGGGTGATGCCTGGAACACAGTAGAGCTTAACAAGTGTTACCGTTACTTCTGACGTCAGGAGACAGGGCTGGCCTGCCACCAACTAGCTGTGTGACCTCATTAACCTCAGTGGCTTCAGCCTCGTCGTGTGGCCAAAGGAGATTATTTTTAGGTGGGTCTGTGATTCTTAGTAAAGCGGAATGTGACCTTTGACAGAACAGAGGAATGAAGCCCTTTAACGCTGAGACACTCAGCAGTTACGTCTGAGAGTTTCATGAAAGCTCAGAGAGAAGCAGCTCCACCCGCCCTTGCTCTCCTGGTAAATCAGGTTTTAATTTTGAAGCTTAATTGTATATTTTATGTTTTCATAAAACATGGAAGAGATTAAACATACGTGTGGCTAGGTTTTATTTCGCCACATATACGGCTGTCGCTGTGAAGCAGCCAGCAAAGCGCCTGTTTCCTACGTTACAGCGGGAGGCGGGGCTGGATGGAAGGAAAGCCACAGCAGAGAAAACAGAGTAAGTCCCACCCCACCAGCCGGTGTGGCTTCAGTAGAACTAGCGCTCTCCTCTTGGTCTGGGGAGAGCATCATTGAAGGAAAAACTCCTTGAATGCTTTAATCCTGTGACACACAGAGAAGAAGCCAGGCTTTGGTAAGAGCTGGCGGGGTTGCTTTCCTCCTGTGTGTAGACCTCTGTGCTGCCTAAGGAAGAGCAATGATTCTACACCCTAGCTCTCCTCACCAACCGCCTGGGCAGCTCTGAAAACCCCACGGCCCAGATCACACACCAGGCCAACTAGGTCAAAATCTCTGGAAGTGGGACCCATCCCGGCACCAGTATTTTTTTTTTAATGCTTTCTAGGTGGTTCCAACGTGTAGCCAAGGTTGAGAACCGCTGAGTTCAGGGTCTTATCTGGGCAGCCCCGTATTTTACTGGTGGCTCAGCACGTGAACTCCGAAATAGAAGAAGAATCCAACTGCAAGATATCTGTCTATAGGGCCACAGAGGGTCATGGGATGAACACTCAATTACTCGGTTCTCTTTGAAGAGTCTGGAAAGAAAGTGAACCGTATCACAGAGGCAGTAGCTTAACTGAAGTGGTCAGGGGTTGGAATCCTGGCAGACCCGAGTTCAAATCACAGGATCTGGGAGCCTGTGCGCTACGGGATCACGAGGAAGCTTCCCCAGAGCCCCCAGGAAGGCTAACAGTGCACTTCAGGCTGCCAGAAGGTTGAGGGTCTGACCCACGCAGGACAGCCGCGCCCAGTGAAGCAGCTGTTCCTCCAGCTGAGTTTGGGAGCTCTCCCCCCACATCCCGCCAGTGCTGGGGCTCGGGTCAGTGCTGGCTGCCTTCCAAATGAAGGCTACTGAGCCCGGAGAGCTACACCTGACTGATTATCGTTTGGAACAAAAGCTCCACGGCCAGAACATTCTACCCCCAAGAATAAAGGCAGAGGATCAAGGGGCACTGCCTGCTCTGGCGATCGGCCAGTTGTAGCGAGAACCAGCCCGCTCTCCCGGTACCAGCAGGCAGGGACCACATCCGTTCCTCTCAGAGTCCTACGAATGGTAGAAATGCGGAAAAACGTGCTTTCCGGCGAGACGAGGGAGTCAAAGAGAAGCAAAAGGCCTTTCACAGTCCATTTTCCACAAACGCACCTTGATGAGACCTCTCTCCTAGCTGTGCTGGGCAGCACAGGACGGCCCAGCGGCCCCGGCAGCCCCAGTTCCCGTGGGGAAGGAGGATGCTGGGTGCTGACCAGCCACAGGGCTCCCCCTCCACCTGCTTCCTAAGAGCAAGAAATCAAATCCTGTGGGGTGACCAACCCCGGGGACACGGGAGCCCGAGTGACAGGAGCTCCCGGAGAGCTCCTGAGGTCTTCTCTGTGCTGGGTTTCACGAAACTCCTGGGGTTTCCCTCCAGGAAGGCCTCCCTCTCGCCCTGCACCCGGAGGCCTTCGGAGCACAGCCGCGCCCCGCATGTGCCTCCCTGAGCAGGGGTCCTTGGTCGGACCTCTGACACTCCTCTGGCCACACGCACGTTGCTAAATCTCAGACTTACGGGTTCTGGATGGCCATGGGAGGCCTTTTAAAAACTGTTGCCAAAGGGAATTTCATCCATGGTTCTAAACCATTTACTGTTGGGGTAAAAACTCAATCTGTCCAGAGGCTGGGAGCGGTCGTATCCACATAGGGAGAATATATAGTGAAATCTCTGCTTCCCAGAAGAATTAGGGAAGGACGGGGTTTGGAGGAGGAACTCCCCTCAGGAAGCAGGAACGGGGATTTAACCCTTCACATATCAAAAACACCAGGCCCATTCAAATCTTGGGTGGTTTAATTTCACCAGCATCACTGTACGATCTGTATTTTCACCTGTATCACTGACAGTTCATACTCTAAACGCTGAATGGTCAGGGAAAGTAGCACTCTAGCCTGTAGCCCAGCATCATACTCAGCTAAGTGTTTTAAAATACTGTCTGTCAACAACTGTGTGGTTTTCCGTCACTCACCATGTGTGAGCTCTGGGCAGTTTTTCAGGACTTCCCCATTGCTCTATTGTAAACAGCTGAGGACCATTGGAACCTAGACAAAAAAAAGGAAGAAAAAGAAATGCTAAGAGGCTCAAGGCGGTAGAACAAGACGAAGGAGGGGCTGAAGGAAAGGAAGGGGTGGGCAGGGCGGGCCTGGGGGTGAGCCTTGGGACACCCTCTGTGGCTGTGACGTCACAGTCAGTACTTAACAACGGGGGGGGGACGCAAAGGGTCTGCACGACCTCAGGACACAGACTCTGTGTCGCCATCAGAATGGAATCGCACCAAGCTGAACAGAGCCGACACAAGAACGTAACGATGTGCAGACAACCACAGCCTTTCAATCCAGCCCTGGAAGTTTAAATTTAAAACTGCTTCCGGGGGAGAAACTGAACCGTGATGACCTTTAATATGTCGAGCAGAGAGTGACTTTTTCATCTATAGTGAGCCCTGAGGAATTCTGCCTCGTGGAGGGGAGGAGGGCTTTCAATGCTCAGTTTACAACCACACGGATGATTCTGCAAAATCTAGTTGTTTTTTGAATATATACCAAAAAACAGAAAGAAAAAAGAGACCAATCTTATGGCTCTCTGTATAAAAACAAAAACAACCCCCTGCTTTTATATACAGGTAACTGCACAGACAGCTGAGGTGACGGCACGCCGCCCCATCTCTTTCCGTGATGTATGTCTGTTGGGTCCAGGCGAAACCCACATACATGGCTAGAAGCCCGGGAGGCAGTCTTCGGGGGCCACAGCTGATGTCTGGGTAGAGACTCACGGTGGGAGGACGAAGTCTAACGGTACCCTGCTCACCGTAAAGTTCGGCAAATCCATTCATAGGGACTCGGGACGTCCCCGTGACAAACTGGAGTAACCGGATACGCTTTTCAGCGTCCATCAGCAGCACAGCCTATGAACGGAGGCAGAAGGTCATTATGCTCATGTAACACGAGGCACGTCTGCTGCAGTGCAGATGGGCAAAACTTCATCTTATTTATAGTGCAGTGGGAGACCTAGACAGTTGACTCTGCAACTTTTTTTTTTTTTATGGACATCACAATACCAGCCTCTGCAACCTCAGACTGAGTGATCACAATGTCTCTTTCTTCTTCTGCCAACTGGTCAAAATAAGTGGTAAAAAAAAAAGCACACTTGGGACTTCCCTGGTGGCGCAGTGGTTGAGAATCTGCCTGCTAATAATGCAGGGGACACGGGTTCAATCCCTGGTCCGGGAAGATCCCACATACCGCGGAGCAACTAAGCCCGTGTGTCACAACTACTGAGCCTGTGCTTTAGAGAGCCCGTGAACCACAACTGAAGCCCGCGTGCCACAACTACTGAAGCCCGTGCGCCTAGAGCCCATGCTCCTCAACGAGAAGCCACTGCAATGAGAAGCCCGCGCACCGCAACGAAGAGGAGCCCCCGCTCGCCGCAGCTAGAGAAAAGCCCGCGCGCAGCAAGGAAGACCCAACGCAGCCAAAAGTAAACTAAAAAAAAAAAAGCACACTTGTTGATGGTACCGGGCTCATGTTTCTGTATGTGAGGGCTGACGGTCCCCCTGAGCCAGTTAGAAATACACACAGTTTGAGAGGGGGAACCCAGGTTACGAGGCAGGATATTTGACTGTAGCTAAATTCTCTAAAGACAACATTTTAGAAAAAGAAAGAAAAACAGAGGCCAGGCTAGGCTTCTGAAATAATCTGTGTATCTTACATATCTGAATTATTCTAAGAATCGAGTTGGCTTCACTGGTAAAGTTACTTGAACTGATATTAAAAAAAATATAGCCAAAATCAAGGCTGAGCAAAACTTGGACTAAGATGTTAGGATCTGAAGATTCTGCTTTACTTCCTTTTCTCTCTGCTTCTCTGCTGCACTTGAAATGTTATTAATAATAGACATTTAAAAATTAAGACAAGGTCAATGATTTCTTATTTCTGTAAGTAAATAATCAGCGCTTTTCCCCCTGTAATTCTTTCAAAGTCAGTTTACTGCCCTCCTTTGGACCCGCTCGTTACTATTTCACTTCTCTTCTGCAATGAAAAGGATGTAAACACTGGTCTTTAGAGAGTAAATCAGATTTCATTTGCATCTTTGATTGGAAGATGTAAAGATCAAAATGTTTGTTGGAATTAACAAAAAAAGTTGGGAAAATGGTTTTTGAAACCAACATGGCATCTTGGAAAAGTCAGCCCCAAAGCATGCTTTTGCCCTGAGAAGCCTCCCATTCCTATTCCCACTCTGGAGGACTAGTTCTAATTCTTGAATCCAATTATCTGTCTTTCAGGATCGTCCTACTCAGTGGTTTCCTCAAACAAAAGCACTTTAATAGGTGGTCGAGGAAGACAGTGTAGCCTCTTCAAGACAGCCATCCACCACAGTTACAGAAAAGCAGCGGTGAGGGCTGCTTCTGGCTCGGCGGGCCTCTTCTCTCCCCCAGGAGACCAGGTACCAACACAGCCCCAAATGCAGCAGCAAGACCACGGGAAGGCAGCACAGGACCCCGGACTCTGGCCTTACCTTCCAGAACCACTGAATCACAGGGTGGTTCGGGCAGTAGCCGTTCTTGTAAATAGAATGTTGTCGCCAGTCGTTCACATCCACGTCGCCAAGGCCGCACATCAGCAACTGGGAGGGAGATGGACCAGATTTACCCAGAGGTAAACAGGGCACACCGTGAAAGCCGAAGAAATACACCGGAGAAAAGGCCTTTTCTCAGTGCCGGCATCATGTCACGTGCAAAGCAAGATAAGCCAGCGAACCATAAAAACAAATGACGGGGAATACGTGTTCCACATCCTACCTGCCTCTGCAGATCAGAGACTGAGAGGTAACGAGGGGGACCCGACTCTAAAGCTTGTACAGGCCGCCACGTTTCATGCTGGAAATTAGAAGTCCCAATCGATCACCTTCCCCGCCCCTCAAGTCGCAGCTCGGTGCTCATAGATTTTCTTATGCTCCATTTACACCTGCCCTTTCATCACTCTGGCTGTTTCCTCTTCTGAGAGGTTATCTGTCTCAACAGTTGAAAATAACCTCCCCACCCACAGTAGAATCAGTGCTTTATGACAGCAAGAACTCATCTTCCCGGACTGATCCACCAGGTGAGGGCAATCACCTCACCTGCCTGGTGGCCCATGGCTGCAGACCTGTCCTAGCGCTATAATTGCAGCTCTGACTCACCAGTCTTGGGTCCACTTTTCTTATCACCTAACCCTCCTAACGAAGGAATGATACTCCCGCAGAGGCGCCAGCGCACAGTGGAAAGAGAACGAATCCAGAGGCCTGAAAACCGGGTTCATGGGCCTGACTGTGACGAGACCCTGTGAGGTCATTAACCTCTCCCTGCCTCAGTCGCCCCACCTGCCAAACAAAGGGCTTCCTCTACGTGATGTCTGCGACGTCATCTATCTGGACGTTTCCATTTTAAGGTAAAGGAACAAAAGCCAGTCTACGGGAGACACGTCACTGGACGAATGGCCGGAGTCCTGTCAACAGCCTCTCCGCAGACAAAGCCTTCCTCCTCCTGTTTCTCTCAACGTAAGGCGGGGCGCCCCCTCCGCTTTTCAGGTTCCAAGTTCTCATCTACACCGACACAAAGAAGCTGGCGCAAGCTACCATGAAACCACCCCCGGCCACTACCTTCTTGCCTCTGCCGGGCTTTCACTCCGCAGCACAGACCACTTCGATCGCACGGAGCCCCCTGCTCTACAGCCCCTCGGGGGCGCTCACACCCACCCCCTGGCCGAGTCCCCATTCGGCTGCCACGGTGGGTGCGTGGAGGACCGGGGTCCTCAGCCAGCCCCACCCTGGGAGCAGGGTGCTGCCACCCCAGCTCCAGGCCGTGAACCCAGCTCAGCGGGCCTCCCCCTGTCTGCTGCGTCCCTGATCTGCCCTCTCCCGGGCAAGGAAGCTACAGGTGACCACTTCTGCTATCCCCTGGTCCCTGATCGGCAAACACGCAAGCCCCTAAGAGACCCGCAGTAGAATTCACCTAAGCTTACTCGCTAGGACATTAGGGATCAGAGAATACTAACATACCAAGTTGGGAAGTAATGAGATACTTAAAAAAAAAAAAATCTCCTTTACACAAAATGTTTACAGTACAAACCTCCAGTTCATTTTCATCAAAAATTTTAATCAAATCAATAGGAAGCAGTTCCGTGAATCCCTGAAAGAAAAAAAGAAAAGCACTCTCAACACCTTTTTCCTCGAAAGAGACAAATTTTACAGGATAAACAAGCTTATTTTGGTTAGCCAGGAAAAATACACTGTTCACTGATGGTTTATAGGACAGTATTCAGTAATTTTAGTTCAGATAAAAACAGCAGAGTCACAAAATAAAAGTTTAAAAAACAGCAGACTCCAGAAGATCCAGGTACTTGAGTAATTTTTGAAATGTTATAAAAATATGGGTTGCTGCAGGCAGGCGGATTCCAAAAGCCACTTATGACACATTGCTGTGAGTCAGGGTGTTCTCAAAGGCACAGGCCACAGACGCGCAAGTGGACCATTTAAAAATAAGGCAAAGATGAAATACGAGAGGAGGCGGTGTGATGGGTGGAAAGGAGCTAGGGAGCACAGACAGCCTGCCCCGGTCCCCAGGCTAGGCACCACTGACTAGTGCAGTGACCTAGGACGGACGCTCCGTGTCGCTGGGCCTCGCGTGTGGCCAGTTTCTGAAAGTGTGATCACCTGGGACAGGGCCGGGTAGGTTTCTCGTGTAAATACAGTATGAACCCTGCTGTTCTCCGGCGCCTCTAACTCACACGTTTCACCCTAAGTCCTGGAATTTTTCTGAGTGTTCTGCCTGGGCTGGCGCTACATTCACCACGAGCAGGTAACTGAACTGGGGTGAACTGAAGAGAGCATCGCCCAGCGAGAACCCTGCATCGATCGGTTCTTGTAATGTGCAGCTGGGACTTGTTCGCTTTAAGTGACTAATACCCAGTATCAGGATTTAAAAAGGAATTGCGCTTTGGGTCCAAGGGAGCTGGTTTTTAAAATGAGGAAGCCCCTATTCTCTGCGAGGGGCCTCCCTCCTCAGGGGCCTGGGAGTATCACTGACATTAAATACTTGGGTCTGAGAAGTAACCACTTCACACTTTAATAAGGTGAGGAATTATTCAGACAGCCACGAGGAAAGGGCAGGGGATTTAAAAAAAAAAAAAAGAAAAAAAAGTTCGACCAATGAGGCGGAAGGCATTATCACGGAGGGATGGCGTGACTGGAAACTGTCCCGAGTCCTCGCATTTCTCAGAACCCGTCACTGCAGCAAAAGGCAGAGATGCTCCCAGCCTTCCCTGGGTACCACCAAAAGCTACAGGATGATGGTTCTAGCCTCTGTGGGGGAACCTGCCCTTCTGGGTCAAGTCTGTAAAGATTTCTCTTTAAAAACAGTTAAGGCAAATTAAAAAATAAGAGCAGCAAAGCCAGAAAACACTGACCAAAAAAAGACAGACGAAAAGGTGGCAGTGCAGTGGCTCAACGCTCCTGCCCTGGAGACTGGAGATGCTGTGAGCAGTGCAGGCCTGACGTTCCTGCCCTGGGTCCCACACCCATGCCTGTCTCTGGGTGTGTGATCGCGTCTAATACCCTCCCTGCCCGCCAAGGAGGAGAACCGTCCTCTTTCAACCTAAAGGCACAGGCAAGACTCCCGGAGAACACGACTTACCTCCAAGAAGGCGTTCATTTGCTTTTGGACCCTGTTCACAAATCTCCACTGGATGACTAGGCTGTGGGAGGAAAATGGACAGCCCTTAACCACGTTGCTCATCACTCGTGTGCAGTTCTTCCCCCCCCAGCTGCGACTGCTTCTCGTTAAGCGGGGCGGGGAGAAAAGCCCGACGGCGGCCAAGGAGAGGGAGGGCATATGCTGTGGCACGCGCTGCTCATTCACGGATTCTTTCGAGAATAATGAGCACATGTGGAACCTAAAATCTCACTAAGGGTTTCAGAAGAAAGACTGATTTCTTTTCTCCCCCCAGATCGAGGCTTCGTTTATCAAAGCTGCTTTATAAACGTGACTGTTTGGAGAAAAAGGGAAAATGGGGTTTGAACACATATGTATTTGGGCATAACGCGTGCACACACACACACATATGTACACACCCACATTTATGTACAGACATGTACATATTTTTAAGGGGAATACCCACTACAACGTATTTTATCATGTGATAATTCATTCTAGTATTCAACGTACTGATTTTCAAGGATGACATAATTTATCAGTACTTTACCACGAATACTTTTATACCAACACTTGGAGGATTAATGGTAAAACCTCTTGGAGTCACAGACAGCCACTGAAACCACATTCCCTGTGACAATATTTAGTGCACAGCAGAATTTACTGCCAGGCGTATCCACTTTGGATTCCACCTAAGGCATTCTGCCATGAAATAGCACAAGGACCCTGTCATGAAGGGCTCTCACATACGAGGTGGCACCATGGCAACGGCCCTCGAGGACCAGCCTGCTGCCCACTCACTGCTCAGAATATCGGGTTTTTACTGGCTGTGCTGCAAGCACCAGCCCGACAGCCTACTTGCACCAGAGGATACGGGCGGCAGGGAGCAGCCGGGGATTTCTATCCTCCCTTTTGCAGTGAAGCTAGTGGAGGCGCCCCGCAATTTGAAACCTAAAAGAATTAACTGCAAAGAATGACGCACAACATGTATCACAAGGTGCAAATACTCAGTCTCTCAAACCTAGTCACCCGGGGGTGTTGCTAAAAATCTATTCGAAGTCTACACTTTCTGAATGAAGACAACGGTGCCTGTCAGGACGTCGTCTGCTTGCTGAGACTGTCCAAGCTCAGCACAAGTGCCAATTAAGGTGAACAGGCAAGAAATGTAGTATCTCACTTCTAGTTTCTGATTAAGTGTAGCAAGCTCTCAACTTGCAAGTGGAGAAGTCCATGCTTTGTCAGGGTCTCTAAGTAGAGACGCCAGCACTCTCCAATTCTTCCTGATTAGAAGGGAGAGTAGGTTTTTTGTTTTGTTTTTTTTTTTTTTTGGCAGATGCTAAGGAAGGATGCTAAGATCCTCAGCCAGTTCTCTGAATTCAGGTCCTGTGATCAACTGTGATGAGAGAGGACGGAACCCGGCTTGCTGAAATGGAGTTCTGAATGCAAACATGGAGCCCAGGCCATGGCTGTAACCCACTAGATGAGCAGAAACTAGGATCCGGGAGCCGACCACCGTTAACGCTGACCTCATCCCTGTTCGAGGGCTAGCAAGGGCAACCTGGCAATCCTTGGAAGATACCAGAACGGTGAGCTCAAAGCATACGTATATACCAAAGAAGAAAATGTAAGCTGCCCAACTGTACCTTCTGCCCAGTACAGACTCCTAGGGTTACCCAACAGCTAGATTTCCAAAGGACTCAACATTTTGTCCCACCAAAGGACGCTGAGATTAAGAAAATTACAAACAGCAGGAACAATCCTTCATGTTTGCATGTGCTGAATTCTCCATATCCATTTTAACTCTTCTCCTACATTTTCATTATGGAAAAGAGGTCAGGAGAGAGATGGAATATGTTCTCTTCGGTTGTTCCCAATTTTACCCCAACCGGCTGTTGACACTGCTCCATTGTTGTAATTCTCCATTTTAGACGAGATGCCCACAGGCTCCCAGAGTATTTGCCAAGTTACTCAACAGTGGCCCCTTTCTCTCCTCCCACTGCTCCTCTGTATGGCAGCAACACGAAGTCATGACACAAGCCAAACTCTGCATCCCATAATTCAGCTTCCTATTAGGCCAAGCCAGAAAGGAACTCATACTGTTAAAAGCGTGTCCACAATCTGCACGAACTGTTCTGGCAAAGGACGGCAACCGAACATGCTGTTCAATTTAATGAAAGAAAAGGCTGTAAGTAAGTGTGTACGTACTCAATGTATTCCCTTTTGTTTTCATTTGTTACCATTATTTCTGACCCATTGGGCTTCAGATCCACTTGATATGTCTGTAATTACAAAGATAAAACAACATCACCATCATGAAGTTACTTTGCATATTATCACTGAGTAATAACGTCTTACTGTAAAAGGAAGATAAGTAAAATTTATTCAGAACTCTTTCCCAGCAAATGGGCTCTGTGTCCAAGAGAATGTCTAATGAGGCTTTATAAATTGTTAAGATGCTACACACTTAAAGATGTTATCATTGAAGGCAAATTATTTTATGGTTATTGATGAGTTTTAATTATTCTTCATACATTAGCAACAACAGAGAACAACAATTTTTCCATCTGCTATTGACTTATCAAGAAATTTAATTATCTTTAACGGAAAAGACAGGATACAACCATCAAGACTGCAGAGATCCAGATTTGTTGCTGAAAATTAGATTTTATAGCCATAAAAAAAAGATATGTGGAATTTCTTTCAAAGGAGCAAAACACAGGGACTTAAAAAAAGAAAGATGTTGAGAAAGTCAGGCTGAGGGATGACTCACCTGCCACCCCTGGGAAGCCCAGGCTTTGATGTGCATCCAGACGCCACCTCCTGGCTTGTCAGCCCCGAAAGCCCCTCCCCCAGCGTGAGCCAGGAGTGAAAAGAGCAAAGCAGCTGAACTCAAGGCACAGCCTTCTCCTCTGCTCTGAGCCAGCCCTGGCTTAACATCAAAGGGTATAGAGCAATAAGTAGCAGAAGGGAAGGGAAGGGAAGGAAGAGGCTTACTGACCTAACAAATAAAATGTTTACTCTCATGGAAATTCCAGGGAAATAAAAAGGAAAAAAATACCACTCACAGCTCCCCCATTCAGAGGTAACCACATGTGTGTTCTGGTGGGATTCCTTGTGGTCTTTTCTCCCACATCCACCCAGCTACACCTGAGAGGAAGCCAGGCCAAGCCTGAGGGAGAGGGTTCTCCAGGCGGCATCCACCACGAGGGACACAGATTCAAACCTGCAGCAGATCTCCTGCTTTGGCAGAGGCCCCTTTCCAGGGACCCCTCCCCAGCCCTGCCACACACGCGCGGGACAGACGGCCTCTCTGGCCTCAACATCAGATCCTGTTCCTCTCCAAACGTTTTCTCTGATGATGCACTTGATTATTGTTCCTTTTCACATGGAGACAGCCTTTTCAATCAAAGCCCACTGGTCCTCTGTCTCGGCCCTTCATATTTTCTTCTCTGTCCTTTTTTCTGTTATTCGGGAAGGGATCTCGTTTCCCTCCCACGTGACTGAGCTCCACTTTCCACAACATCAATTCAACGTTTTTACTGTCTGCAGTACGGACTTTGTTTTTTTATTTTTTAACATCTTCATTGGAGTATAGTTGCTTTACAATGTTGTGTTAGTTTCTGCTGTACAACAAAGTGTATCAGCTGTATGTATACATATATCTGCATATCCCCTCCCTCTTGCGTCTCCCTCCCTCCCACCCTCCCTATCCCACCCCTCTAGGTGGTCATAAAGCACCGAGCTGATCTCCCTGTGCTATGCGGCTGCTTCCCACTAGCTATTGGTTTTACATTTGGTAGTGTAATATGTCAATGCTACTCTCTCACTTCGTCCCAGCTTACCCTTCCCCCTCTCCGTATCCTCAAGTCCATTCTCTATGTCTGCGTCTTTATTCCTGTCCTGCCCTAAGGTTCTTCAGAACCAATTTTTTTTTTAGATGCCATATATATGTGTTAGCATATGATGTTTGTTTTTCTCTTTCTGATGTACTTCACTCTGTATGACAGACACTAGGTCCATCCACCTCACTACAAATAACTCAATTTCATTTCCATTTATGGCTGAGTAATATTCCATTGTATATATGTGCCACATCTTCTTTATCCATTCATCTGTCAATGGATATTTAGGTTGCTTCCATGTCCTGGCTATTGTAAATAGTGCTGCAATGAACATTGTGGTACATGGCTCTTTTTGAATTATGGTTTTCTCAGGGTATATGCCAGGAAGTAGGCATGGAGGGAACCTACCTCAACATAATAAAGGCCATATATGACAAACCCACTGGCAACATCGTTCTCAATGGTGAAAAACTGAAACCATTTCCTCTAAGATCAGGAGCAAGACAAGGTTGTCCACTCTCACCACTATTATTCAACATAGTTTTGGAAGTTTCAGCCACAGCAATCAGAGAAGAAAAAGAAATGAAAGAAATCCAAATCAGAAAAGACATAAAACTGTTACTGTTTGCAGATGACATGATACTATACATAGGGAATCCTAAAGATGCTACCAGAAGACTACTAGAGCTAATCAATGAATTTGGTAAAGTAGCAGGATACAAAATTAATGCACAGAAATCTCTAGCATTCTTATACAGTAATGACAAAAAATACAAAAGAGAAATTAAGGAAATACTCCCATTTACCACTGCAACAAAAAGAATAAAATACCCAGGGATAAACCTACCTAAGGAGACAAAAGACCTGTTTGCAGAAAACTATAAGACACTGATGAAAGAAAGACGATACAAACGGAGAGATATACCATGTTCTTGGATTGGAAGAATCAACACTGTGAAAATGACTATACTATCCAAAGCAATCTACAGAGTCAATGGAATCCCTATCAAACTACCACTGGCATTTTTCACAGACCTAGAACAAAAAATTTCACAATTTGTATGGAAACACAAAAGACCCCGGATAGCCAAAGCAATCTTGAGAAAGAAAAACGGAGCTGGAGGAATCAGGTTCCCTGACTTCAGACTATACTACAAAGCTACAGTAATCAAGACAGTATGGTACTGGCACAAAAAGAGAAATATAGATCAATGGAACAGCATAGAAAGCCCACAGATCAACCCACGCACATATGGTCACCTTATCTTTGATAAAGGAGGTGAGAATATAAAATGGAGAAAAGACAGCCTCTTCAATAAGTGGTGCTGGGAAAACTGGACAGCTACATGTAAAAGAATGAAATTGGAACACTTCCTAACACCATACACAAAAATAAACTCAAAATGGATTAAAGACCTAAATGTAGGGCCAGACACGATAAAACTCTTAGAGCAAAACACAGGCAGAACGCTCTATGACATAAATCATAGCAAAATCCTTTTTGACTCACCTCCTAGAGAAATGGAAATAAAAATAAACAAATGGGACCTAATGAAACTTAAAAGCTTTTGCACAGCAAAGGAAAGCATAAAGAAGACGAAAAGACAACCCTCAGAATGGGAGAAAATATTTGCAAATGCAGTACGGACTTTAATTGCTGCTGTATTTTCACTCTTCTTCAAATCCTTCCCTCCTGCCGGGTGCCCCCTTCCGGCTGCTGTCTTCCATTCCATCCAGTTGCCCCCCGTGGTGACCTGCTCCTGTCCTGTGCAGGTCATGGCACTTTTTTGAAGATATTAAACAGTTCTGCTTAGGGAGTGGGATGGGAGGTCTCTTATAGTAACACATCTTTAGTTCTTTGACAATTATTTGGAGGTCTGTAAGCAGTATTCATTTACACTTTTGTAGTCGATTGTTTGGGGGTCTGTAGTCAGTATTCATTTACACTTTTGTAATATTTTTTAATAAGACAGTTTTTCTTTCTCCCCCCATTTATTCCTCAAAGATTGTCCTGCTGTTCCCTTCCATGATGAGATTTTTCTATCAGATCCACACCAACTGACAAGTTAATAAATCCAAGCCCGGTTCTGGATTTTGAGAGGCTTTCAGTACAGTTCAGCTGTACTAGAACAGAATGTTTTCTGGGAGCTGCAATTTCCAGAGCTACTGAATGAGAGGGTCAACCACAGATGAGACAGGGTGGGGAGGGGAAAGGAGAAAAACACTTCTGGCGCCTCCAAAAGCAGCCCCCAGTGATGAAAACTGGCAGAATCAGCCAGCACTGCTGAGCGTAGAGAAACGGTTCTTATCAATGCTGGTGGTGAGGGTCTAACTGGTTCAACCTTTTGAAAAGATAATTTGGCAACAGGAGTCAAGATTTTAATGTGCATATGCCTTTTCATAATAATTTCTCTCTTAGGACTTATACCAAGAGAAAGAAATTGGTCAAGTGTACAAAATGTATATTCCAGGATTACACTCATCATACTGTTTACATAGTGAAATACTGAAATGGCCTCGATGCTGACCACTAGGGCACGGTTAAAGAAGGTACAGTCTATGAAACGGAATTTGGTGTAGCCATTAAAATGGTATTTACTGGGCTTCCCTGGTGGCACAGTGGCTGGGAGTCCGCTTGCCGATGCAGGGGACGCGGGTTCGTGTCCCGGTCCGGGAGGATCCCACATGCTGCGGAGCGGCTGGGCCCGTGAGCCATGGCCGCTGAGCCTGCGCGTCCGGAGCCTCTGCTCTGCAACGGCAGACGCCACAACAGTGAGAGGCCCGCATACCGGAAAAAAAAAAAAAAAAAAATGGTATTTACTGACATGGAAAGGTACCTACAATATACTAAGTTAAAACTGTATACACTGTACAATTCCATTTCTGTTAAAAAGATAAAACCTTGTGTGTGTGTTTACAGAGAATCATTCTGGAAGATACAAATCAAAATTTTACTCGTGATTTTTCTCTAGGTGGTAGGAACTATGAGTGATTTTAATATGTGTTTATTGTACTGACTTTATTTTTATTACTAAGATTAATATTTTGCAATCAGATAAATAAAATTGTTTTTGAAAGAAAAAAAGAAAAAATAACACGACCGGACCATACTCTCTGTGCCGAGTAAGGAATCATCGGCTGGGGCAGCCGCGGGTCACGTGGTTGATTGGGGCTCACGTGTAGGTCACATGGTTTCTCCGGGCAGGCAGGGAAGGGGGCCTCCAGGCCTGCTCCCTAAGCTGCTCCCTTAGAGTAAATCCTCCCCAAGCCCTAGGGGCCTCTCAGTCAGGCTTCCGCTGGTGTTCCACCCCCATCTCCCTCTCCTTACACACCACTTGTGGGCTGCTGTTCAAATTCCACTTTTTAAATTTTTTTTTGGCTGCATTGGGTCTTCGTTGCTGCGCGCAGGCTTTCTCTAGTTGCGGCGAGCGGGGGCTACTCTTTGTTGCGGTGCACGGGCTTCTCATTGCGGTGGCTTCTCTTGTTGCAGAGCACGGGCTCTAGGAGTGCGGGCTTCAGTAGCTGCAGAACGTGGGCTCAGTAGTTGTGGCATGCAGGCCCTAGAGTGCAGGCTCAGTAGTTGTGGCGCGTGGGCTCTAAGGTGCGGAGGCTTCAGTAGTTGTGGCACACGGGCATAGCTGCTCCGCGGCATGTGGGATCTTCCTGGACCAGGGATCGAACCTGTGTCCCCTGCACTGGCAGGCGGATTCTTAACCACTGTGCTACCAGGGAAGTCCCAAATTCCACTTTTTAAATATAGTTCTCGTCTTGTGTCTGAACTCCTTCCTCAAGGACCCAACATGAAGACACTAACACAGTGCCTGGCACACAGAAGGGGATTAATAAGTGTTCGTAGAAAAAAACTGCACTTTCTTGAAATCTCCTGGCCCAAGTATGAACTCCTCTCTCTTCTTCGTAAAGACCACAAAGATCAGAGGAAGCTCCGGGATGCAGCTCTCACAGAACTGGACCCCTCTTCTGTGGCAAGTGACAACTTCAGATTCACACACATCTCCCCGATCTTCCTCAGATGCTTTATGACAAATGTCTGAGGAGTCCACCGAGAAAACTGGCTAGGTCAAATCGGGTATCCGGGACCCAGGCAGAGGAAGGCCCGACTGCTTCTGCGCGTGTTACTGGGCGCTGTCCTCACCCTCCCCAGCCTCTCCCGGCGGCCGGCCCACCTTTCTGCTTTCATGCTTCCTGCAGCTGCCGCCAGCCCCACTTCCTTCACCTGGTCTTTGAGGAACTACCTCCTCACTGGGGTCTTGGTCTGGTTCTGTCCAGCTCCAGCCATGACCTCGCTCTGCCTCTCACCTCTCTCTCCTTCCTACTTCCAGCTTCTGCCTCTTCCCTTATTCCCTCTCCCCAACTCCGTGCTTCTCAGCCTTTTCCCCCATTAATTACCCCCCAGGAGCCTTTTTAGACCCCCCAATTGCCCCTTCCCTCCCACGCAATCTTACCAAAGAGACCCACGGTGCACCGTGTTATGTTCCGTGGCCCCCTTGGAGGCCCACAAGCCATTGTAATGGCTGAGACTTCCTGTCCTCCAAGACAAAAAGTTGCCCAGTTTTTGCCCCCTAGGGGTGTCGTCTCCCCAGTTGAGAATGCGTGCCTTCACCCAACTCAGGCCAGGTCCTCAAGAATTTTCCGACAGGCTGCTGCCCATTCTCTTCCCCTCCCTACTGCCAGCTTCTTGGAAGTCCACACCGCTAGCGCCTCTTCAAAGCAACCAAATCAGGGGCTGCTCTGCTGACTCTGCCGTCAAGAACTTCTGCTTGGCGCAGCTCTAAGAGGATGTCTCCTCCTGGTGGGGCATGCGTGTGCAGGGCTGTACGTGAGTGTATGGTTGATTCTTTCTGTCTGGCATATGACGACTGTTCAAATATTGAAGTTTGTTCATCTGAAACATTGTTAGTAGGCCCCAGAAACCAGCAGCTGCAGATTCTCACCAACCACAAAAAAAGCAGACTGGAAAAAAATGGCAACAGCTGCAATTTCATTACATGAAGTGACAGCTACCACCGAACTTCATGGCCTGGTATTTCTAACCATGGAATAAGAAAGAGAGAAGCCTAAAAGCACTAAGGCAGGCCGACTGCACGCACATTTCACTTCTGTGGTAACTTCACTCTAGTGAAGAAATGACTTCATCTTTTTGCACAAGGAGGCGTGGGCTTCCTCTTGGGTTAGAAAATGGCAATGCACGGTCAGCAGTTTTGCAGAGGGCTGGGGGAGGGGGAGGCCTGCGCGGGCCTCTTGCTGATGTCCACATTTTTGGTTCAACACCTCTATTCTGAGTGTCTACCCTGTACCAGGCACTGCCAGGTGGTGAGTGCACAATGGTGAGCAAAAGGCAGACCCAGAGCAGCGAGCACCGAGACTGACTCTGATGGGAGAGAGAGATGCTAAACACATAACCATACAAATACATGCAAAGTCACCTATGGTACCTGCCATGGGGAGACACGGAAGGTACTCTGAAGTACTGTGGTCCTGGGTCAGAGCTGGCTTTGTCTGAACTGACGATGGGAGTGTGTTCCCCACTGAAGGAATGGCATGTGCAAAGGTCCTGCGGCAAGAAGGAGCTTGTTGTGTGCAAGAAGTCTTGTGGGACCAGACCCAGAAAGCATGAGGGGCAGCACTGATGCAAAATGCACCTGGAGATGAACAGGCAGGGCCCAGCCACGCAGGACTTCATGAGGCAAATTAAGGACTTGGGTCTTTATCTTGACAGTGACAAAGTGGGAAATCTCTGCATGTTTTAAGCAGAGGAATGGAATGATCATTTCACATTCTGAAAAGACCACTCTGCCATTGTAGGAGGCCAAAGGTGGATATAAAAAACCAGTTAGGAATCTACGAGAGAAGATGGTAGCTTAGGCTTGGGTACTGTTGGGGGGACAGACAAGGAGAACAGAGAGAACTGAAGAATAGTCGGGAGTCAAAATGAACAGGGCCTGGTGATGGATTGGATGTGGGAGATGAGATCAATGTGTGGCCGCTTAATTCACTCTACATTTCCTCCCAGAACACAAAATAGATATGCTAGCTCCTCGTTAATCAGGTTTCACTCCCTAAAAAGGAAAGCCAGTAATTTCACAAATAGGGCACCTAATCATTATCTTACTCATCTCGTGAGTCTGTTTTGATTACTGCCTTTACTCTACCTGATTCAATCCAAAGTCAGAAAAACCCACATTAAATGAGGAGGTTTAAGAATTGTTTTGAATGAACCATAGACATGAGCTATAACGACCATGAGAATCTTTATTAGAAGTCTACCTAAAAATGCAAACATCTTGTCTGGTTTGTACTTATTAGGTGGAAACAGTTACATTTACCTGTAACTAAGGAAGGTTTAGTCTGCTTCTAACTTTGGCATCACTAATGTCTTCTGAACTGTGTTAAGTTAGTCATATGGATTTCTACAAGTGGATATAATACGAAGAGACCTTTTTTTTTTTGCATTTGACACCCAAGACTGATTTTAAATCTTCCTTAGTTCTTTATCCCTACTCCTCCCTACATGTGTTAAAAATGCAAAGAAGACACGGTTCTAGGATGGTTAGCCATGTGTTATCCTTTGAAAATTGGCAGTTAAGACCCTTAAATATGTCCAGCTTAAAAAAAAGTCATTGCAATTCCAATTATTTTGTTGTCTCACACTTGGAGCTTCCATTACTTATAACATTAAAAAAAAAACCTAGGCAGCATGATTCATTCCTTTGCTCACTAAGCATTTAGCAGCCATCGCTACACACCGGGCACTGGAGAAACCAAGGAGGCCTCAGGGGGCTCACAGCGGGCGGCAGGCCGGGGATGGCTGGAGGACAGAGCGTTATGGCGGGGGAGGGGAGGATGGGTCGACAAGGAGAGGGCGCCACGCAGCCAGTGACAGGGCACGGGGCATCCTGGGGGACGCCGAGGCAGGCCCCCCATGGCTGTGAAGGTGAGAGGACGGAGGTGTTGGGAGGGAAGGTAAAGGTGGGCAGCGAGGGGTCCTAAGCCGTGCAGGAAAGGTTTTAATTCACACTGAAGTGCACAGGCTGGCCAGTGAAGAATGTGTGTCGAGCAGAAGAGTTACAGGTCCAGGTTTGCTCTTCAGAACCACTACATCCAGAGCATATGTGTGGAGGCATCAGAGAACGGACTGGAGCGAGGGGCGATGTAGGGACCAGGGAGACTGCTACCCGACACAGCCAAGGAACCGGCAGAGCCTCAACAAGGGAAGGATGGAGACAAGGGGAGCGATGAGCAGGCTGGGGCTAGAGGACGCAGTGACCGGCTGGACACGGAGGGAGAGGGACGATTCCAAGGGGACTCCAGTTTCAGGCCAGAGGGGAGGGTGTGGCCACTGGTTAGACTGGAGTGGAGATGGGGGGTCGGGAGGAGGAAGTGGCTTTTTCAGTTCGGGGACCTGTGGGTCTTTCAGGAGACACGGCTCGGGAGGCAGCCGAAGCAGGGGGAATCTGGACGCTAGAGGAAGGGTGTGGGCTGCAGGTAAGAGGCTGGCGGTGAGCAGCGCAGAGATGCGCAGAGTGAGGCCGCCCAGCGAGCGAGGGCAGGACAAGGAAAGAAGTGGGCAGGGGAGCATCAGCGTGGTGGGGCCAGCAGAGCAGCAGGGCTTAGGGGAGGTGGAAGGAGAAGAGCGGAGCGGGGTGGGGAGTGGGGAGAAGGGGTGAAGTGGGGGTGACTTGCAGGGGCTTCAGGGGAGGGAGCAGTGGAGGAAGGAAGCAGACAAGGGCCAGAACCCATTTACATTCAGTCCTGGGCAGGGGGGCCACCGCTAACCTGGAGGGGACAGCTCTGGGCGTGGTGCAGAAGAGATTTCCCTCCCTCACCCCACGAAAGGACTCCCACAAGGACAGCAGTGTCCATCGGTCTGTGAAGGTTTGGGGGCATGAAACACAGTACGGAGCAAAAAAGGATGGGGAGGGCAAAATGGGATTCTTAATGGACTCGTTGATGATTTCCATTAATCCCAGGGTCTCTCTCATTCCTGGTGCCTCAACTCAACCAACCAGGAAGGAAAGAAAACACAGACTCCCTGAGACCCACCCACTTCTGGGACTCACACGAGTGACGGTTTCCTGGCCTAAGCGGATGTAACAAGTGATTTTGGTATGTGTGATCACGTTCCTTCGCAACAGTTTTTACCCCAGGTGTCATTAATTTCTTTATATCCAGCGGCACCAGCTTCTTTGTTCTAAGACTGCGAACCCAAGAGGGCAGGGACCCAATTTCCTTACCTCACCTATAAAACTGAGCACAGCATCGTGAAACGATAGCCAACGTGAGCACACTTTTTGGACAGCGGAGCACACTTGCAATAATCTCTGAAGCAATAAAGAACCGATCAATGTCATGTTCCATTAGCAAGCCTTAAAACGGGCTCCATGATCTCATGAACGCCAAGGCCACGTACACTTGGTCTGGTAGATGGGAACTCTCTCTGGGCTTTTGTGAAAGGACAGGTACCAGGGGTTGGATAATCCTGAGAAGTCCTTCCCAAAAGCATCGTTATCACCGGGGGACAAATGAACCAAAGGTTTCAGGTTGAAGACAAACACATCCTACAGAACTTTAGGACGAGGATGAGAATTCCAAGAAGGCAACTTTATCTTTGAAATTGATCTTTATGGTTAATCCAGCCTTGAAGACAGTATTGGTGCAAAGCAAGAAGGACTGTTAGAAAACCCTGAGCCTGCTGAGCCCCAAAGACAAACTTCACCATGACAAGGGAACCATTAAAGCAGAGGGAAAAAACCAAGGCCCCCCCCCCCCAGGCATCACCTACTCCTGGTCATGTATTTATATCACTAAGTAAACATTTACACTATTTTTTTGAAGTATCTAAATTTTAAAACCAAGGCACAGGGCTTCCCTGGTGGCGCAGTGGTCGAGAGTCCGCCCGCCGATGCAGGGGACACGGGTTTGTGCCCCGGTCCGGGAAGATCCCACATGCCGTGGACCTGTGCTCCGCAACGGGAGAGGCCACAACAGTGAGAGGTCTGCATACCACAGAAACAACAACAACAACAACAAAACCCCAAAAAACCAAGGCACAAACATTCACATTCAGATCTGCTTTAGATGTGAGAAGTAGGTGCTACTTCACACACCAGAGGCCTTAGAATTTCTCTAACTTTGCAGGAAGAGAGGCAGTTGTAATTGGGACTTGGCTTCCTGGCATGACAATAAGATACTGATACAATCAGATGATAATTAGCAAAGACTCAAAGAAGCAAAGACTCTTTGAAAGTCCAGGGGGAGCTCGTGGGGTTACCCACACATACCTGCCCAAAGTTTTCTTCATCAATGCAAAACATAAGGTCCAGTTCAGTCGGATCGTTTTCTAAGATCCATTTCAAAGAGTTGTAGTATTCACTATCCTACAGAAATGACACAAAAATTAAAATTAAGCATTTTTTCCCAAAACACACACTCATTTCTTTAAATAATTATGTCCTTTAAATGTAATTCCATCCAGAATCTCAAGAAATGCATGAGTCACTCATATGTTTCCAGCTCTACCCCAAACCTTCTCTTCCACTTTAATTTAAAAATACAAACTAAAAAACCGCTTTGGTAGTAACAGGGGTTTGTAGTTGGATCCTGTCCTCTGTCAAGAGGAAGCAGCCCGCTCTGGATGGCCGTCATAACATTACGGAACTGAACATGTAGAGATGAACATACTCCCCATCTTTTAAGAGTGAAAATATCAGAGGAGAGGAGGAAGGATAGAGAATGCTCTACTTAAATACCAGTGGTTTCAAGTTATGCCCCTTCCTGTGCTTCCAGCACTCTCTGCAAGTCACTGTGAGCCAACAGGAAGAGGCTGCCCTGGTGTCAAAACCCGGAACACAGGCCCCGAGAGCCTGGACTCCTCTGTCTCTTGGGCAGCCCCAGGGGCTCGACGAAGACCAAACAGAATGTGTGCACCGACTGTCAACGTGGCGAATAAAATTACTTTAGACTTGAAGAGAGATTTTTATACTCCTAGCCTCCTCACCATACAGTAACAAAAGCATAAAGGCTAAGCTAAAGGTAAACGCTGAAGAGAAACTCGACACGGGTACCATGCATACACAGAGCTGCCCGCCCGGGGAAAACCCAGCTGAGTGGACTTGTGTGCACTGCTGGCCTTCTACTCTCCTTCCACACCCAGAGGATGAGCTGTGAGGGAGGGATACACGGCCATATAGCCAACTACACAACGCGTACAGTCAACACGGCAGCGAGGCTGAGGGGAGGAAGATGCTTTCTGACTCAAGTGACAGAACGTGAGAGCAGAGCTGCAAACACCCCAAATGGACGAAGATGCTTCCTGATGGCCCCGTGTGTGGCCGGTGAATGGTGAGAGGTGAGAGGTGAATGGTGGGAGTACAGGTAAATTAAACGAAAAACAGAAGCAAAAGTATACCAGGAAAAGAGAATCAACTTTTGTTCTTTATAGAAAAGCCTTTCAACTCTAAAATGGTCAGCCTAGATTAAATAAGTTAAATGCAACATGAAAACGCAAATCAAAAGTTAGCAGTTATTTTCTACCTTTTCATTCCTCTCCTACACTGTAGTGGTCCCTTACCCTTCTTCCGTATCTGGGATGAGTATAAACAGTCTTCCCTTCATCTACTGTTTTCGTCTGGCTCCCTGCCATTTTTTGAGGTCGGAAAACAGAGGGATAGCGGATGAACCTCTAAGTGTGCAGTATTAGCAGTTTTCCATGGAAAACAAGGGCAGCAATGAGGTCTCCAAATGACCCTTGGATTTAATTTGGTCAAACCAGTTCCGAGTAAGCAGAGGTAACTGAGATGCGGGTGTACCCACCCTAAATACCACGACTCTAGGAAATGTGAAGAATGATTTGCTTATTAAAAAATTTAGGGAGATCAGTTAGCCTCTTGAACAATCCCTGTTGTCCATACTGAATGGCGACGCCCATAAAAACTGCTGTGACTACAACATGGTCTCGGCTGCCTTCCCATAATGCACAAGCTGCTGGTGCGGCCCGCGGGAGTGACCTCTGTTTACTCACCACAGACTCCATGTCATTCAGAGTTATCTGCTTCCCCAGCATCATTTTGTAAAACGGTCGAATGAAGAAACCTAAAACGCGGTGAAAACTGCGTTAGTTTCAAATCTTTGACGATGCTGTGCATCCGAGCATGAAATAAAAGATTAACCTGCTTTCATCTGAATGAGAGGCCGGGACAGAACAGTCGAGGGTTTTCTACAGTAAGATGAGGGCCTGGTTTGGGGCAGGGTTGGGGGAAGGGGTTTAGGAAGGAGGGCAGTTACACTAACAGGGATGGCACAGCAGAGGGGTGAGGTCAGAAAGGCTGCTGGAGGTGACAAACGAGTTTCAGGCACAATCAGGAATCTGTAGCGCAAACAGGGCGCACGCACGGGGGGAGAAAAGGGCACTCCCAGCAGAGGGACAAGACCCGGGACTCGCCAGGACCGAAGCACAGGGCGTCCCGGGCAGACAGGCCAGAGGAGGGACTGGGCAGGGAGTGTACAGCTTACACGCTGCCCAGGGCCAAGGGGAGTCACTGAAACGCCAGGGGGCAATTCCACCTGCATTTCAATGTCATCGCTTGGGCAGTAATGGGAAGAGCAACTGGAAGGGACAGACAGGAAGGAAACGAGGGAGGCCGTTCAGAAGGCTGTGCAGTCTTCCCAGGCCGGGTGATGACGGCCTGAGGGAGGCGAGGGCGGTGGCAATGCCGGCACGACTGCGCAGGTGCCCTGCAGGGACCCCACTTCACCCCGTCCCAGGCAAGTCAGCGTCACACGCCTCCTGACACAGGCGCCCCCGGAACCTCAGTCCTCTCCCTTCACCCTCAACTCGCATCCTCAGCGCCCCCTCCAGGTCTAACCAGCCTCCCTCACAGCCCGTTCCCGCTCCCACTGGCTCAGTGCGGCCCTGCGGCTGCGGCTCAAAGCCCCTGCTGTCTGGGGGGTGAAGCCACAGAAGGGAGTAGGGGCTGATCTGATGTGCAGCGTGTCTGCTCTGCCTCCAGGGCCGTTCATGGTCCCGGGAAACAAAGACACTGCTGGCCACACAGCTGGGGTCATTCGGGCTCTTCTTGCAATTCCCGAGGACACGGTTACCTCCTATATCTCCTTTTGCAGCAGGGACCTAGATGCTCCCATCACTACTCCAGGCAGCCCTGACTCCTGGCCCGTCCTCGCTCTTCTGAAACGATCCCAGCTTCTAAGTGCGCCAACCCCACCGCAGCCTCCTGGCGAGGCTAATGCCGGTAAAGCGCTCCCCCCCAGAGACCTCCGTGTGCTCCCTTCTGCCGGACTCTGGACCCATGTTTCCCGTACCCTCACTAGAACATCGGTCCCCTGAGGTCAGGATCTCAGCTTAAACTTCTCTCTATTTCCCCTGTAGCAACTAAGAACGTCTTCTTTCTCAGCAGAAGGTACATAACGGCCGTTCTAATAATCTATGGCATGACTCCCGTGCTGCAAATTAAAATACATTCACTGTATATACCTATACAGAGTGAGAACAGTTTCCCCCTAATCAGAAAAAAAAGTGTTTACTCCTGCCACCAGCCCCGCCCCCCGTAAAAAATACAGTGTTGAAATTAGAGGATCAACATCAGCTAGCCATGACCAGTAAAAATTTATTAAAGGAGAAAGTACACAGGGTACATCAACTAGCATAGCTAAGGTTCCACAAATGCAATTCCCATAATTCTCCTGGAAATCTCTCTCTCCAGTAACTGCAGTGTCAATCTTAATCTTCATCTGTCTTCTACTCTCAACCACTTCACACCTAAATTCTTCAAAAATATTTCTGATTCTCTTTCCTCGCTGATGATTTCTGTAATGTTCTCTTAAGGGCACTACTTTTTCAATGACCAAATCCATAAGAAGTCTCTATTATAGGCCTATTGATTCAGCCAGGGAGGGGGGTTTCACTCCTGACTTCCAAGGTCCCTTGAAATTCTTGGTACTTTGCATGACTTACATGCTTTAGATAATAATGAGATTATTCTGTGCCATCTGTTTCAGCAGTGATCCCAGGGGTCAAGGTCTTAGCTGAGTTCTAACACTGCTTTGAAATTATTTACAGTCTCTTCACATTCAAAAAAATGGTAATTTGGGGACAAACAGGACAATGGCAGGATACTGGCTGAATTAGACCGTTTTAATGAACTTTTCAATCAATACTTTCTATCTGTCATCAAATCTAGTTCCTGCTAAAGAAATGTTATTCTGGAAAACACAGAAAATGCACAAATACAGAATGTTCTGTGCTTCACACTTAAGTTTTTCAAAAAAAAAAACCTTTTTCAAACTGTGTGTAGACACTATGTCTTCAGTGCTCAGATTAAGATGACACCAGGAAAAAAAAGCACCTTCATTATGGACAAAACATTAAAGAAACTACTGATTTACAGAGGGAGAACCAGTGAAGCACTTTTGCTTAAAACCTATGATGTGAAAGATAAGACACCCGATAAGAGACCACAGACAGCACTGTCCAATTTTTATTACTTCAACACTTTTTAATAACTTACCATCTAAAAGTTTCCCATGAAATACTGCCAGACCAGCAACTCTTCCAATAAAAGTGAAATAGGACAAATGATCTTCATTACAGAGGCCTGAATTGGGATTGATCTGAAGTGTGTAGTTGTCCCTTTTTAGGGAGGGAGAGAGAGAAAAAGAAAGGTGGTAAATAAATGCAATAAATAAGAAATGCAAGAATTTGAATTTTCCAGTGCTGCCTGTCATTAAGCTTTTACAGTGCGCCTACAAACATCCTGTACCTGACAGGTAAGGCATAAAAGCCAGACAACGGGGCTTATTTGGCTAGCCCTTTTCCGTGACCAAGGACGGAGGTCTACTGGAGCTGGTGAATATGCCGTCATGTTAAACCGTGAGAAACTGGATCTCTGACTACTGTTGATCGACAAAAATCTCAATTTCATACGGTTCAGCCAGGTATTTGGGGAAGCTGAGAAGCCCCACATACCAAAGGGGCTGGACAGGGATTCCCAGCTACGTGTGAGTGCAACAGGTTGTCTCTGTGAGAAAGGGGGTTAACTCCCTTGAGAAGCTTTTGGTTTGGGGATTAAAATTTTTCCCAGGGGTCCAACCCCTGATCCATCTGACCAGCATTGTGCCCTGAAAGGCCTGGAGGCCACTGGTAGCAACATACGGCTGTCCCAACAGTGCAAACCTCAAGACGTTGACGTGCACCTCATCGCCCTTCTTTGATCTCACCATCAGGAGGATCGGTGGTTTGCAAAAGGGGCTCCGGGGCCAGATTCTTCTGGGGGCAGCTTTGGGAATGTGGGTAAGAGGTGCAGATCTCGCCTCTGGATCCTCCCCTCCACTTCAATGGCTTTTATCAATTTTACAAAATGGGAAATTCTTGGCCGGAGCATCGGAGAAGAACACTGAGGCTGCCTTCCAAAAGAGCTCCCAGGAGACCGGCACCAGGGGGAAGACACGGGAGAACCCTTGTCCCTGCAGAGCACAGGCTGCTTTTCAAGGTCAACTGTTTTACTGGGGGCTCGGGTCCTGCCTAAGCCTTTGGAGAAGCCACAGCCTGGAGGAGGAAAGGGTGGCCTTGCGAGTAGCAGTGTTTGATTCCCGAGAAAGCAATGGACTCTGCCTCGGTCTGCACGCCTGGCAGTGATGAAATCCTAATGCAAGGTGGGGTGGGCGTGGTCCATTGGATCCTAAAGGACGGGTCCTCGGTTTGCCTTTAAGTAATTTGACTTCAGAAACTATTCTTGTTCATAAGACAACAACCTTCTGAATTCTGACAGTGACAAATTCTCCTAAATTAACATAACGTTATGAATGAAAATTGCCTTGTTCCTTAGCGTTAAGTACCCAACACATTTTCAATCTCAATTACATGAACACAACAGACAAGAGAAGAATTATTTTTAGGTGTTCACAGAGTACGTTAGTTCACCATGCGGAATCAGACCTGTTCTAGACTTACAAGGGCTGGCGGGGAGGGGCTGAAATCAGCAGTGTTAATTCACCTCTGAGCGAGCTGCTTATTCTTTCGTTAAGTTTAAATTCATGAAGAATAAAACTGCTTCAGTGCGGACACCTTCTGAATGCACTCCAGACACTTACGTTGCAGAGTACTCGAACAGACCATAATAGGGGTTGAACATCTCTTTGGACAGTAGGAAGAACCATTCTCTGGCCACGCCCCCGTAGTCCAGACCTTTTTCTGATTCAAATTCAATCCACAGCCTAGCTTTCAGGACATCTGGTCTTTTCACAGACATGATTCTCCGATAGGATTCTTCAAATATGTTATTTCTGTGAAGTTTCATTTCAAACCTATTTGGAATATCAGCCTAAAAACAAGAGGAAAAAAACCCCACACACCATCAGACAGTAAATATACACCTTACTTCCTAACAGAAAAAAAAACAAAAACAAAGAGCAGCAATGACGGCAGCCTTCAAATAAACAAGCAATGATGAATGGTTCCAACCGAAACTCTCTCCTTTCTAGATTGTTCTTCACACAGACAGAAAGCCTATGTCAGGAGAAGACACACAGCATCCACCAGCAGGTGTCAGACTGAGCCAGCAACACGCGCTGCAGAAGAAACTACGCTGAGTGAAGACAGTCATCCTCTCTCCCTTTTATAAGCAACCGTGGGGCACTTATCTGCCCACTGGCAACTGAAATATGGTCAACTCTGTATACTGTTTTAGTCAAAGAAAGGGACTATAGTCCAGGGGATTAAAACCCATAGACAATCCCCACCTGGCCAGGCTGGGACGACCCTCAGCCCTGGTAGGGACTCCAGCTGGTAGCCGTGACCATGATGCCTACAAGCTAGTTCTGTTGCCATGGGGAGTGGGACCCTGATTATCACGGCCAAGTTGTGGGAAAGCATCCCAAAGGCAACAGTTACTAAACGTGAAAATAAAAAAGCACTTGACTGAAGTTGTGAATAACTGCCTCCTGGCAAAACAGGTCCAGGGTCAGCTTTGCCAGGATGATGGATCTACAGAGTCAGTTTCCAGGCAGAAGGTACCACGGTGCAAGTGCCACAAAGTGAGACAGCGTGATGTCCACAGTCATCACATCACTGGAGGAAATGCAGGCGGCGCACAAAGAAACACTGGAATTCCACAGGTTCAAATGTGAGTCATTTCAGAAGGAGTTACCCAGGAGCTCCTTGAGTCAGGATGTTAGAAGAGAGAACAGAACCCGTAAGAGGGAGCTCCCCAAGGCAGAGGCTGTGTTCCAAGCGTCTCTGCATCCCCAGTGCCTCGTCCATAGCAGAGGCCAGGAAAATGAGGCATCAGCTGAGGGAGTGGAGCGGGGTGGGGGAGATGGGGAAGGAACACAGGCAAATGGGGGTGATCTGAGCTGCAGCTTTCCCCAATGAGGAAGCCAAGAAATGGTGACGGGAACAAAAACACCCCCAAAATAGTGAAGGCACAAACTTAGGAGAAAACTGGTAAAATTTACACCAGAGAGGTGAAATCAGAAAGTAAAACAGAAGACACAGTATTAAAGTATCTGGGGAGAGATGTCAGTAGAAAATATAATATTGTGTTTTAAAACACTGCCTGTAAAAAGCCTTACAGGGTTTCTCAGTTTTGTCAGAATCTTAACGGGTTTCCTAGTAAGAATTTTAATCTGAAAATTACACTTGGTCTTAATATGTCAAATGTTATAAATTATATTTTTGTTGTACATATCATCATTAAAACTGTATTTCTGAATGTAAAGGGACTTGAACATTTTTCGAATTAGGATCTAGATTTTATTAAATAGGATAGCCATAATTGATTGCACAGGCTTCTCCACAATTTTTCACTAGCTCCTGAATTATTTTATACCTCATAAAAATCATTTCTATTTTTTAATGTATTACATAAGAAATTACCTTCAGGTGATTTGATATGTAATACTCAGTTAATCTTCACTTACCATGTCTGTTAAAAAGAAAATTCAGATTGAAGATCCAGGTGGATCAAAGTGCAGTGAGAAAAGGAAGGTCATATTTTTAGTATACACGTAACAGTAAGAAACGAGGTGTTCTCAGTGAAGTAATTTGGGTAACTTACAAATGACTAAAACAGCATTTTTGGAAGATATGTACTCACAGGTTTCTTTAATTTCTTCCTAAAGTAGTCATATTTCTGCTTAAATTCTCTGGAGTAAGGAACAGCCTGGAAGACAAATGTATAAATATAGATAATATGAACAACATGTTTGAAATTTTATGTGTACTAAGCCAACGTTCAGAAAATTTCATGAATCATGAACCTTAAAATCGTCACTCTCCACATAACCACTGAAATTTACATAATGTCTATGTAGCACATGCGAACGTTCTAGAAATGATTAAGGTTAATCAGCACTGAATAGGGCTTTCACCCCTGAAAACAACAATACAGATATTCAAGAAATCATTTAGAGGTATTATACATAAACTGAATAGACTTTCCATGTGACTTCTGTCTGAATATGCATCAGGGTACATTGTAATCTTCTTATAGGTTGTAGTTTAGGTAAGTTATTGGCTATCATACTTTAACACACAACTCCAAATGACCTACACTGTCGTCCAGAAAAGACTGACTGTGCTTTAAAAATCTTTGGGAGACGAATAGCCAAAGCAATCTTGAGAAGGAGAAACGGAGCTGGAGGAATCAGGCTCCTACACTTGAGACTATATTACAAAGCTACAGTAATCAAGACAGTAAGGTACTGGCACAAAAACAGAAATACAGATCAATGGAACAGGATAGAAAGCCCAGAGATAAACCCACACACATATGGTCACCTTATCTTTGATAAAGGAGGCGAGAATATATAATAGCGAAAGGCAGCCTCTTCAACAAGTGGTGCTGGGAAAACTGGACAGCTACATGTAAAAGAATGAAATTGGAACACTCCCTAACACCATACACAAAAATAAACTCAAAATGGATTAAAGACCTAAATGTAAGGCCAGACACTATAAAACTCTTAGAGGAAAACATAGGCAGAATACTGTATGACATAAATCACAGCAAGATCCTTTTTGACCCACCTCCTAGAGAAATGGAAATAAAAACAAAAATAAACAAATGGGACGTAATGAAACTTAAAAGCTTTTGCACAGCAAAGGAAAGCATAAAGAAGACGAAAAGACAACCCTCAGAATGGGAGAAAATATTTGCAAATGAAGCAACTGACAAAGGATTAATCTCCAAAATTTACAAGCAGCTCATGCAGCTCAATATCAAAAAAACAACCCAATCCAAAAACAGGCAGAAGACCTAACTAGACACTGCTCCACAGAAGATATACAGACTGCCAACAAACACATAAAAGGATGCTCAACATCACTAATCACTAGAGAAATGCAAATCAAAACTGCAATGAGGTATCACCTCACACCAGTCAGAATGGCCATCATCAAAAAATCTACAAACAATAAATGCTGGAGAGGGTGTGGAGAAAAGGGAACCCTCTTGCACTGTTGGCGGGAATGTAAATTGATACAGCCACTATGGAGAACAGTATGGAGGTTCCTTAAAAAACTAAAAATAGAACTACCATACGACCCAGCAATCCCACTACTGGGCATATACCCTGAGAAAACCGTAATTCAAAAAGACACATGCACCCCAATGTTCACTGCAGTACTATTTACAATAGCCAGGACACGGAAGCAACCTAAGTGTCCATCGACAGATGAATGGATAAAGAAGATGTGGCACGTATATACAATGGAATATTACTCAGCCATAAAAAGAAATGAAATTGAGTTATTTGTAGTGAGGTGGATGGACCTAGAGTCTGTCATACAGAGTGAAGTAAGTCAGAAAAAGAAAAAATACTGTATGCTAACACATACATATGGAATCTAAAAAAAAAAATCAAAATTGGTTCTGAAGAACCTAGGGGCAGGATAGGAATAAGGACACAGACATAGAGAATGGACCTGAGGACACGGGGAGGGGGAAGGGTAAACTGGGACAAACTGAGAGAGTGGCATGGACATGTATACACTACCAAATGTAAAACAGATAGCTAGTGGGAAGCAGCCACATAGCACAGGGAGATCAGCTCAGCTCGGTGCTTTGTGACCACCTAGAGGGGTGGGATAGGGAGGGTGGCAGGGAGACGCAAAAGGGAGGGGATATGGGATATGTGTATACATATAGCTGATTCACTTTGTTATACAGCAGAAACTAACACAACATTGTAAAGAAATTATACTCCAATAAAAATGTTAAAAAAAAATCTCTGGGAGAAAAGCAACAAGCAGAAAGGCAAGCGAACTGATACACTTGTCAAGGAAAAAAACTGGGTAAACAGCATGTTGGAAAAGTCCTCATTTTAGGAGTTGACTATTTAGAGGTCGTGGGCAAGGATTTCTTTAAATCTGGAATGCTGTATCTATGGAGCAGAGTGATGATACCACAGGAGTGAGCTCAGTCACTGAGCTAACATTATTCATAAGTTCTGGAATCTCTTCAGGCAAAGTAATTACATTTTTATATAGTCATTTAAATATTCGGTACTTGCTATGATGTCAAGTAGCTTACAGTATCCGAGAGTCGGAGCTGTGACTTCAGGCGATGGAAAAGGCTTACAATTTTTTTATGAAGCAGAAAGGATTGCTTATGCACACACCTGGATGTAACTGTGACAGCCTCACAGTCAGAACAACTCGTTGCTTTTTAGCGCATACTGTGAATTTGGGCAAGAATACTTCTGCTGATATCATTTTGTGCTACATTAATAAAATATACTGATCCTTTGCAAAGTGTCTCCAGCCTCGAAACCTTACACCTTCACCATGCTTACTCCTGACAGGAAAGAGGAGACATGAAGAACAAAAGCTCCCTCCCTTCAGACTGTTTTAAGACATGGTCATACAAATAATAAGTAAGGCAAAACAAAAACATGTAGCTGGGAGGGAGACGCAAGAGGGAAGAGATATGGGAACATATGTATATGTATAACTGATTCACTTTGTTATAAAGCAGAAACTAGCACACCATTGTAAAGCAATTATACCCCAAAAAAGATGTTAAAAAAAAAAAAGTTACCACTCTCATAGAAAACAATGATCATGTCAGTATTTTGCTTTGTAATTCAAGAGCAAAAGACAACATATTTAAGTATCTTAAGAACATTCTAAAGACAATACTACCTACGGTCTGTTCTTAGGTTTTAATTTTTAAGCGAGTCTTCATGTGCCTCTTCACTAAACATTAGATTTGACTACATATCATATTTATTTTGGGCAGTGTTTAGTCTGATGAAACACTGTAAGAATTCTGATTCCAGAAAAGGTAGACATTTTATCACTATCTGGACAACCACCAACCTAAGGAAAAGGATACAATGGTTTGACATAAGCCAATAAAGGCATTATCATGCTTTTTGCTCTGTAGCTTTTTTAGAAGCTGTTGTGAGCAATAGGCAATAAGAAATAAATGAATACATAGTGGTAAACGCTAGGTGGAAAAATGATAGAGATCCTCAGTGGCTGTTTTACATGAGATGGTTGGGGAAGGCAGCTCTGAGGAAGGGAAACCTGAGCAGAAACCAGAATGACAGGAGGGAACAAACCATGACAGGAACAGTGAGTTCTCAAAAGAGGAAAAGGATTTGATGTTCTTAGCTATGATTAACTGTAAGAGAAGAAAATTAAGCCGAAAAAAGAAAAGATTTCCTTTTATTATCTCATGCCAGCTTCAGAAGACATGACTTCCAGGGCAGACTCGACTGCCAGCTAGCTCTGTGATATAACTTCTCCACTCCGGAATTCCTTTACAGTTAAGCAGAAAGACTTGACTAGTCAAATTTTAAGGCTCTTCCCTTTCTAAAAATCTGTGATTCCCAGCAATTACTTTTTGTTTTTGTTTCCCTGCCTGAAAACATTGAAAAAAGGGTTAAACATTCATCACTGTGAATGCAAGTTCAACTGTCTTAAATGACAAGTTTCCCAAGGAATCTATTTCAAAGTGTTGCCCCCCGCCCATGGTATCTCTGCCTTTGTCTGGCGTGTAACCTGGTGGGTGCTGACTAGATGTCGGTGGAAATCAGTACTGAGATATTTCTGGTCTTTCTTCTTCTGGGGAATGATGCATGAAAGTTGAGAAATACCCCTCCTCCTGCAATACTCATCTTTTCTCTCTAGGGGTCGTTCTTATGATGGCCTAAGAAGAGTAGGTTTTTATATTCTTCTCCTGAAAAGATTCCAACAACATACCAGGATAAAGACATCCATACGTTGCAGCCTCTGAAGAGAATTACATTTCTGCATTGGACAGGCCAAATTATTTATTCTCTCTTGAAAATCTGGCATCTTATTTTCTTACATGCAATATAATGTGTAAAATAAGCTATTTAAAGAATTAACGTATCTGTTGATTAAAGTTGCTCTCTATTAAATATGCTTTCTTTTTTGAACAAAGTGAAAACCTGACATTGTGTAAGTGGGGTCTAAAGGTTTTCATGTCATTATTGTCCATTACGGACACCAGAGCTCCTTGCAGAGAAGGGCTCAGGCCTGACACGGAGACGTCGGTAATTCCAGCACATCTGGGGCTCTGGCCTGGATTCTGACATGTGCCAAACTTTTGGCAATTAGCTTTCTGAGCTGCTGACAAATTGGGAATCCCAACTTCTTCCCTACCATACTGAGAGGATGGCTGTGAGTTTCAAAGCAGTTGATTATAAAGTTCTTGAAGTATGAAGTGTTACACAAGCGTGAGATAGTGTTCTTGAGTAGCAACTACAAATAGCACTTCATGTTTCTGATGCTTTTAATGGTGATGCTCATCATACAGAGAGCATACTGACTCACAGTAATGCCACAGAAGGGTCCCCTCGCCCCTAATATGTAGGTACTTTTAAAACTTGGGGAAAAAACTCTAGGTACCAGATATGCAGAAAGACAAAATTAAAGAAGTGGGCTTTGGACCTAGACTTGGGGGTTGGGCTTGGGTTTTTAATCCTCACATGGGGACACAGAGCATGGCCTACAGTCTGTATGACCAGGGGAGTCAGACAGAGTTCCCTGCTTAAGACCTACATCTGAACAGGGTTCAAGAAAATTCTACCCACAGGCCTGGGAGAGTGGCAAGGAAGCTTCCCTTCTATCCAGGATGGTAACCGGAAGAAAAATAAACAAAAAAACCAGACCTCTAATAAATTCAGACTCCCAAGCCTACACCAACGTAGGTAGGAGGTCCATAGTTATAGTAACTAAGGGGGCATAAACCCAAGCTAAGAAGTTAACGGTAAATACAAGTCAGGATGTATAAAAGCTCCATAAAGAAAAAAAATGAAGATGAGCACACACACACTTAAAAACACAAAATTATAAACTGAACTAGGCAATCAACTACCACTGAGGAGAGTCTACAGACATAACAAGTGGGAGATTTAATGCCGCTAGAAGCAGAGATAATAAAATAATCTAGAAGAGGCGCTGGAACAAATATTTTAAGAATGATTAAAAAGCTGTAAGTACGAATAGAAAAATAAATAAAAGAGAAGAACAGGACCAAATAACAATAACTAAAAAGACCAAGCAAATTGAAAAAGACCAAAGAGAACTTTGAGCAATTAAATCCAGTCACTGAAATAATAGACACAATGAACTGATAGAGTAGATTATAAAAAGCTTAAAAGATAATTAACTGGAAGAGCTGAGCCCACAATACAGCAATGAGAAAGAAGATGGGAAAGCTAAAAGATAAGGGAGACAGAATGTAAAACTGAGTCAAATACCCAACAGGAATTACTGATGCAGATAATAAAAATGGGAAAGGTACAGTATGTGAAGAAATAACTGCAGGGAATTTTCCTGAATAAAGGAGAGACACCATCCCCATATGGAAGAGTCACAATGAATCCAGAGCGGAATAAATAAAAAGAAATCCACACTTAGATTCATGGGAGTAAAACTGTAGAAAATCAAAGACACGGAGAAAAATTCAAAATCACCAGAGAAGAGAGATTTACTCACCAAAAAAAAAATGACAATTAGAGTGACAACGAACTTCTCATCATCAGTTATGGAGGCCGGAAGAGACAAAAAAAAAAGTCTCCAAAGTACTGAAGGAAAGAAATTGTTGACTAAGGATTCTATAATCAGCTAAACCATCATTTAACAGAGAGGTAGGTAAGCGCCCCCCTCTCAGACCCTCACTGAAACTGCCTCCAGAGAAGAGGTTCTCAAACTTGAGTCAGCGTCAGAATCCCTGGGAGCGTATGTTAAAACACAGACTGCAGGGCCCACAACCAAAGTTGCTGATTTTCAGTAGGTCTGGGTTGGGAGCCCCAAATTTACATTTCTAGTAAGTTTCTGAATGATGCTGTTGATCTATAGGCCACACTTTGAGAACCATGAACTAGAGATTAAACTTTATTAAGAAGAAAACTTAACCTGGAGAAAAGTAGATGCAAGAACCAATGGTGGGGACGTGGAAGCAACTGAAGTGTCCATCGACAGATGAATGGATAAAGAAGATGTGGCACATATATATAACGGAATATTACTCAGCCATGAAAAGAAACGAAATTGCGTTATTTGTGGTGAGGTGATGGACCTAGAGACTGTCATATGGAGTGAAGTAAGTCAGAAAGAGAAAAACAAATACCGTATGCTAACACATATATATGGAATTTAAGGAAAAAAATGTCATGAAGAATCTAGGGGCAGGACAGGAATAAAGACGCAGACGTAGAGAATGCACTTGAGGACACGGGGAGGGGGAAAGGTAAGCTGGGACGAAGTGAGAGAGTGGCATGGACATATATACACTACCAAATGTAAAACAGTTAGCTAGTGGGAAGCAGCCACATAGCACAGGGAGATCAGCTCAGTGCTTTGTGACCACCTAGAGGGGTGGGATAGGGAGGGTGGGAGGTAGGCAGAAGAGGGAGGAGATATGGGGATATATGTATATGTACAGCTGATTCACTCTGTTATACAGCAGAAACTAACACACCATTGCAAAGCAATTATACTCCAATAAAGATGTTAGAAAAAAAAGAACAATGGTGGGCAAAGGAATTTGTTTACATGTAAGTAAATTAAACAAGCACTGACTGTTGAAAAAAAGAGAAAATATTAATGATTATTTGGCAAGTTTAAAGACAAGGTAGTTTTATTAAAATTCCACTGAACAATGGAAAGTAGGAGTGGGAAGAACAGCACTGAAGTTCCCCAAAGTCGTATATTATCCAGGAAAAGGGTAGAGAGTGATTAATTTTGACAAAGGTCAAGTATATTGGTTAAAAATTTTAATGTGAGCACCAAAAGAACAGAAATAGAAAATACAACGTCCAAGCAAGTATAGCAAATGAAAGAAAATAAAGAGTACTCTATCAGTCCAACAGAAAGCAAGAAAAAAGATAAAGCAGAGATAGTTAAAGGACAGAAAAGATATACTAGGCAAGTACTAGTGAAGAGAAACTGAACATAATGACTGACAAAGCCACAGTCACCATGGGAGATTCTGACCCAGCTGACTCAGTTAGATAAAGAAAAGCCAGGAAAAATGTTGTCATGGAAATGGAAAATTTGAACACCATAGGCCTGATGTACAGACATATATAAAGAACTCTATACCCAGCAAAGACAGAATACACATTCTTTTCAAACACAAAAAGAACATTAACAAAAAATGGCCAAGCCTCCAAAGACGTTTCAAATGTCTGATAATATTCCATAGACAATGTTATATGGCCACAATGCAATAAAATCAGAAATCAGTAAGAAACAGGTAAAAACCGTCTCATACTCTCAGAAACTAAAAAGCATATTCTAAATAATTTGTAAGTTAAGGACAGAAAGAAATCATTATGGAAATTACCAAAAATTTAGAACTGAATTAAAACGAAGACCAAATATCTACACTAAGGTAATAATTACCTAAATACACATGCTCTTATTGAAAGAAATACTACCAATAATAATAAAAAGAGAGTAAACAAGGCTCTTTTGTTAGTAGAAAACAAAGAAAGAGCTTTCTTCAGGGCAAATCTACCTGGATTTATGATGCTAAATAATTTTCAGTAGTAATTATAAAAACTAACAGTGTTGCATGAAGACATGATCAATAAGCAATAGAAATATTTGAAAAGGCTTCATCATTGTCAAAAGTCTTCTGTTGCTTGAAAACAGCATCCTTTCTTGAATTTACCTTGTTTCTCATGATGGAGAAGAGAAAATACTACTCTAACTTATTGTGACTGTGAATGTAACAAAAGGAGCTGTGGTAGTGAAGCAGGTGTTTGTTAAGCTACATGCAGAGGAGCTGACGCCTGTTCTGACCCACGTGGCATTGGGCACTTTGCATCAACCGCTAAGCAAAGCAGCTGGACAAATCCAAATCCAACAAGTAGCTAAAGGGATGTCAGGTATCAAGGTGTGTTTGCACTGTATTATCTTTCAAGTTTTCAAATGGACCTATAATTCAAAATGTAATTTGAACCAAATCAGATTAAAGCCACAGAATTAGTATTTTAAATATACCTATTGGTGTCTTAGCTCAGCACTTGATATAACAAACTTCCCTTCCTTTAGCTCCTCCAGTTATTAAAAGATTCCCCAATTTGCAATCTTCTGCTCATCCCAGTACAGTTCCTGCAATTCCAGAGTCTCTCCTTGAACTCATGTAACCACTGACAAAAGACTCTGGAGTATTCCACAGACTCCTTTCAGATGTTTGATACCAGGTGCCTGCTGACCAGTGCCAGGGTGTCACTCTTCCTTATGAACACACATAAGGGGACTATGAGAAAGTTAGTGGGTCAGCAGAGATAAGATTCTTAACTGCCAGTTCTGGAGTGCAGACCCCCTCACCCAAACCTTTGCAGAGTTTTAGAGCCGGAAGAGATTCCGGATCCAATTTAAATTTGTTAGCATACATATACTACCCTTGGCCTCAAGAGATGTTAAAACTCTACAAATACAGGACAAAGTTTTGCTTCATATAAAAAGGAAGAGGGGGGGCTTCCCTGCTGGGGCAGTGGTTGGGAGCCCGCCTGCCGATGCAGGGGACGCGGGTTCGTGCCCCGGTCTGGGAAGATCCCACATGCCGCAGAGCGGCTGGGACCGTGAGCCATGGCCGCTGAGCCTGCGCGTCCGGAGCCCGTGCTCCGCAGCGGGAGAGGCCGCAACAGTGAGAGGCCCGCGTACCGCAAAAAAAAAAAAAAAAAAAAAAAAGGAAGAGAGGACATTTTGTTTGTTATACTTTTAATCTACCCTTTTATAAAAGACAAAAGAGGATGTTTAGTTTTGTTACCACTAGCGAACCATTTTCTTTTCCTTTATATTGAAAGCCCTGTGAAAAGGCAAATGTAGCTGTACCTCACCCAGAAATTCCGGGAAGGAGGAGACGGGAGTAATGCTAAATTTCTCAAGGACACCAGTCAGGCCCTTGGCATCAAGGTGAGCAGGAATATACAAGAAATGTGTGTTTAGATGAAACCAAAATATTATACTGAAGAGTCAGAACTTGAGAATACTAACCGGACCAGTAATAGCTGGATTCTGCAGTCTTGGGTCTTCCCACTGAGTAATTTTGCTATCTGGAAATATTTAAAAACAAACACAAAAGCCAGCTTATTAGTTCAATCTATTTCATGTCCAAAATGTTTTAGAAAGAATTATTTCTGGATTTTCCAAAAGTTCCCCCAGTTCCCCATCCTGACTCCCAAGGATAAATAACTTAGTATTTCAGGGTTAGAAGAGAACTATACTCTGTAAGGCAATCTGCACCACAGCCCCCCATACCGTTTAGTTAAAAACAATCAAAAATGCACAACTGAAGTAAAACCATCTACTCACACTGTTTTGGGCAAGCAATCTGCTGAAATTTCAATTATAAACCCCTGCACCTTCAAGGATTTATAACTTGAGGTTGATTTTCATTTAATTAAAGAAAAGCATAAAAGATTTTAGTTCCCCAAAAGTTAACACACACACGATTTTTTTCTCATTTCAAATACTCTTTCCTTTGCTTATGGTGTTGCAAACGGCTTTCAATTAAAAAGCTTAAGTTGAACAAATGAATAATCCATGACATGTGTCACTCATAGGCACACGAAAATCGAAACAGCTAAGGCAGTCGAAAAAATGAGAATTAGATACAGCAGAGGAGGATTCCAGAGAAAAGATTCCCTTTTGGTCAAGCTGGTGAGAAGTGGTTCTTTCTTCCAAATGAGTCAACGTCAATAAGATTAGTAAATGTCACCTATACCACTGCTTCAATGGTGTAGGTGGAAACACACATTAGCTACCTGGATCACTTGGGATTTGTGACTGTGCCTTACTTAAAAAGACTTTATGCTACTATGTGTATATATGGGGGGGGGCGCAGGAATGAACTCACACGAAAGATATGGGGAGGGTAGACGGGGAAGAATAGGTTTCTCTCTGGAGTGTTAGGAAATCTAAGTTGGTTTGTAAAAAAGGAAATGATCTGTTTGAGAAGAACAGTCTGTTTTTTTCTGGTATACTTCGTAAGTGGACTGATAAGAATAACTAATACATTTGGTTTTAATGACTATCCCAGGAATTTTTCGAAGTCTGGTATGATAATTATTTTAACAAAAGCAGTGGTAAAGTTTTAAAATTAAGCTACCAAAGCACATGACGATTCTAGATTCACGTTGGCAGAAAAGTTACAAGAACTGTTTCGACTGTTTCAGAGAACGCTGAAGGACGAAGCAAAAGGTGTTTTTGGGTCCCTTACTTTGAAGACAGAAGTTTTTGGAAATTAAGAGCTGTTGCTGTGATGCAAAACAGGAGAAAAGGAAATAAAAGAAAAAGAATATAGCTGAGTAAAAACTGCCTTAGACTATATATAGACTGGGTACCATCATCAAACCAGAAAATAAATTACCTGCTACCTCCATATGATGACCCCCACATCTGTCCAAACCAGAACCTCAAGCTCCATCCTTGACACCTGCACCTGGATTTCCCCTGGGAAACACCTCAAACCCTCCTCTGCCAGAAGTTGACCCATAATCTTCCACTACCAGAATGGCTCATACAGCCCTGGATTCCTTATTAACAACACCACAGTCCGTCCGTCCACTGTTCAGGTTCGGCACCTGTCATACCCTCCATCCTCGCTTACCTTTCACTCCGGTGGTCACCACCTGTCCCCACCTCTCTGAAAAGGCTTCTTTCCCGAGCGCTCATCTTCTCCCCGGACTACTCTCTAGGTCTCCCTGGCCTCAGTCTCACTCACCCCCGTTCAAAACTTCCTTTGAAGCTCTCACCCCCGGGCCGAGGGCCCGCGAGCGAAGCCTCACCTGCGGCTCCCCAGCGCTCGCAGCACCCCCGAACCCCCCCTCCTCCCCCACCCCCATCCGTGGGAAAACTGTCTTCCACAAGGCAGGACCCTGGTGCCAAAAAGGCTGGGGACGGCTGCTCTAGAGCACAAACCTGACCGCGTCAGACTCCCTTCTGCACCATCCCTTAGGCGCTCCCGCCTGGCTGCGGAAGGGACCCGAGTCGCCGTACCAGCAGACTCCCTTTGACTTAACGCGGTGTCACGCCAGCCTCACCTGCACACCGGCACACCGGCCGTCTGCAATCCCACTGCGCTCCTCTGAACATGGTGTCACCTGCACGGCTTCACACACCTGCGCACGCTCTCTCCCTCCTAGAATTGCTCTTTGCTGGGCGTGCCTGGCTAAAACCTCACTCATTATTTGGGATCCACCTGAAAAGTTCTACAAGGCTCTTTTGCAGTCTTCTTCCACTGCTGGAGCCCAGACACTCAGCAAGTATTTCTACGTAACAATTGGTTCACTCCCCTAAGACAACACTTAAATACCTCCTGGCACTCCCTACTAGAACCTAAGCCCCTTGAGGGCCAGAACTGTGTGCTGTTCATCTCCACAGCCCCCTCTCCACCACTTAACACATTTCCCAGCATGTAGCAGGAGCCTGACTTTTTAAATGACCAAACGAAGCTGATGGCGAAAACAGATTCTTTTTAAAACAGTCTAGGCTTTCAGAAGCGCATGATTACAATAATGATCAATTTTGCACTTAAGAATTATCGACATATGACTGTCGGTGGCCAGTTACCCATTTTGTCCTAAAACTTTTGAATCTAAACTTGCTTTTTGTCTTTGAGACGTAATATTTGAAATAAAGGGGCGAGAATGAAGTAGAAGAATAAAAAACTCAGTCCATTTAGCTACTATTAACAGGTTTGGTAAGACTGCTGGCAGGAAAGATTAAAACAGGATCTTACAGCATCCCTGGAATTTTATTTTCTAGCTTTGTATATAAACTGCCTGTGGCCAAGTACTCAGTGGCTGGGCATATCGGGTCTTTAAGAAGAACTACGCTATTCCTAAGGGAGGTAGGGATTCAGTTCAAGACCTTCCCATACCCTTTAACACCAGGCTTGAGACATAGGAGCTTTTTGATAAATGTCAATCAAATGAATCTAGAAGTCTAAAGGGCAGATTAGTATTGAGCATTCATGCTCTTCTGAAATTAAATCTTTAACATTTTTAACCTTGAAAATGTCTCACTTCTCAAGAATTTATGAAGCAGAAAATTAAAAAAACCTAATGAATTAGGAGACAAGCGCACTGCTGCCTTTTATATTCAGTGTGCGGTCACATGCCCCAGCGAAGTGGAAGACGGATGACTGAGCACCTTACAAGATGGCTGCTTTCACGGTCAAATGGTGTAGTAGGGATGGCCTGGCTTCTGTCCTGCAGGCAGCAGGAGAGCAAAATGAGATGCTGAATTTTGCTAGAAATAAGATTTGGGAAAAATGTTTAGAAGCAGAGGCTCGTTCGGAAGGTAAGGAAATTCCAGGTAATGAAACCCATTTTGGAGTGGGTTTGAGTACCTGATACAGCGTCTTAAAAAAGACAGATATGCTTCATTTTTCACAGACTGGAATTTGTTTTTTTAAAAAAGGCATATGAATTGAACTCTGTTTCACTGATATGTACACTGCTCTATTGCTTTCCACTGAATAAACCTTGATGAATTAGGAAGACCTGGCAGAAATGTTACATTGTCAGCTAATGAGGCTCTCCTAAACAGACCTTTTTCTTACACAGTCTTTGGTCATTTAATTTGGTTAAGAGAACTTTTCAGTAGAGTTGAGCAAAGGCAAATTTTAATCTCCACGTAAAGGATCACAGATCTCACACTGGCATAGCTCAGATCAACAAGGCTCTGTACGTGGTCTATATCCTATCGTTTGATTCCCAGGAGTGAAGAGGGGGAGCCTCCCACGTGCTGTGTGGTCTGGAAAAGAGGAATGGGGGATGTCTGAGAGGAGCTTGGAGGGACTGATTAGGAATAAGGGAAACACCCAGGCATTTAGCAAGGAACCACCCTTTCCCATCGCCTGGAAAACAGGAGCTGGGCAGGCCTGAGGCTGGAGGCACGGCTGCTGTTGCCTCTCAAGGCAGGTTCTCTCCACTTCCCAACCAAGGGCATCAACTTCCTAACACAACACCGGCACCACTGGCCCTCCGTGAATGGACTCCGAGTCACCATTTAACAAGCGTTTACCGCATATTACACTAGGTCTATGCACGCCTACAGAAGAACAGTCCATGATTTTTCTAATTTCTAATGTATACTAGGATGGCCCTTTGCAATCGTGTTTTTCTTGTTTCTGGGTCCTTACGGTACATCAAGAACATTTCATAAAGTTCTTTTTCAGGTTGACCTGACATCAGACCACCAGCCGGAACATGGCCACAATGTTGTGTGAAGTACTCTCCGTGTGGCGGACCAAGGCTGTGTTACCGGTTAAGACCTTCCTTTAATAAAATGCTCATTATCACTCATACCTCTCTTTGAAAACTGAAATTGTAATGCATGAAAAAACTGAAAAGGAAACTTTTGTTTTTAGTGGGAAAAAGGCAGTGTGACTCCTCTTCTGTTTCGGCAAATTCTGCTGAGAAAGAGAATCATAACTAGCACAGGAAGGAAGGAAGTGGGGGTACCCGCATATGGTAAAGCATTTATGGCAGCAGTTCTATGCTCACTGTAAAATTCTGGAACGTAGGCAAGAATCAGCATTTTCACTGGTCGAAGACAAAAACTAGGCCTATGTACTTTGAACTATCTAATTTTAAGCAAGGGTAACCCACACCCCTAAATACACCCAGGACTTCTACTTTTGGTTTAATTCTGAATTGTTGGGCTTCTTGCTTACTTCGATTTCTAAAAACCCCTCAATCTCCCGTGCCTGAAAGCGAAGGTGTCTCTACCATGCACTGGTCGCTTAGGAACCCAGGAAGAGGCCCTGAAATGAGAGACAGTGACAGGCCCCACCCACATGAGGACCCCTCGAGGCCACGCTTCCCGGTCAGCTCAGCAACATGCTTAACTAACCAATGCAATCAGTTAAGAAAACATGAGGCTGGGAAATCTGGTGTAGACTTAATGCTCATGTTTATGAACCAAATGAAAACAAAGATAAATATATTCCACCAGATCGCACGCGTATGTGAACTTTAAATCTACTTGCAGACTTCTTTTCAATATACATTTTCAGAAGTTTTAAGGGATATACTAATATGATCCCATGGAGAAAATGTCACTTCAACAAGGGGGAAAAAAAAACCAACAACACTGGCTAAAAGCAAACCTTTATTAGTTTAACTTTTAGTTGGCATGAGAAACCACACATTTATTCATAGGAGCTGGAGCAAATGTCTGCAGCAAATGTAATTTCAAGAAAAGAACTGCACATGTATTAGTGTGTTGGGTGCAGGGAAACATGCTGTGAATAGAAAATAAGTCAGAATGGGCATCTTGCCCTGAGACCTCTGGAGGCAGCTTTTAAAAAACGTAGTGGCTGCTTCAAGCACTGCTCATACACAGATTTCTGACATAATTATCACTTCTAATCTTATTTTCTATTACCAGAGTGTATTTATTAAAAGCACAAAAGTCAAGGGGTCATCGATCAAAAAAAATTTTTTTAATTAAAAAAAACCGTTAATAGGTCACAAGGTCAAACTGGAATGGGCTACTTTAAAGCAAACTGGGGTGAATGCACAGTACCGTACGAGGGCACTGAGTCTCTGGTATCATCCTCGCCACATAACACCTGGCTGCCTAGACAAACAGTAAAATGACACAGCTTTCACTGTCATATCTGAATTACCCTCATCCTCCCTTCACCTGCAACACCTATGCGTCCATAACGGCACCTACTTACTATGATCAATGTAAAACGTTCGGCCATCCAAGTGAATTCTTTCTTCCCAACCAGGCTGGTATCAGGGGAAGAGAGGAAGAGAAGACAAACATTAGCCAGCAGTTCCAAAATCAAAGGCAAAAGGTAAAGACTCTAGGACACCTCCTTATTCTTCTCCCCTGGGGTACATTTTTACGTAAAGAATAAACTAAATAGAAACATTTCAAATGAACTCACTCAAATGACAACACCCAGCAACACACTTTAGCACATGTTCTACAGTCTCAGATGCACTCACTGTATGATGAACAAGAAAAACAGGGGTTATTATTTCAAAAGCTTCAAAGGGAAACCCCAGCACACTGTGAAACAGTTGAGCCTGGGGCTGAATAGCTCATTGAATTAAATGAGTCTTTACTGAGTACTAAAGGGAGGATGAAGGGTGATATAAAATGTGAGAGACTGACGCTTTACTCATGTCATCAGGTGGTTGAACAATCGAATACTGAAATCCTCTGCTGTGAACTCTCACTACTCAGGAACCAGACTTGGATACTTTTTCCAAGATCAGGCTGGTATGCTTTCATGATCTGAACTGTGCCTACTTGTTACCTGAAAGTCAAGAATCCAACAGATCTAGACAACCTGCAGTCTTTCACTTACTAAACTCTCTCTCCAGTCTCTCCCCAGTCTCCTTCCATCTAAACCCCAGAACCAAATATTTGGAGGGTGTGGGGTATTTGTATAACCTGATGAATAAAGACCGCACCCTAATCTTTCTAGCTTCAAATTTTGCTGTAATATACCATACACCAGGCAACAGAAAGGTTCTTGGAAAACAAACACCCCAAAAATTCCCAGCACCCTTCCATTTCCATCCCACCTTTCTAGCCTGTAAGGGTTTTTAAAAAACTGGGGGTGGGTCCACACGAAAGCATGTGTGAAGGTTCCATTCAAAATCTAACTTGGAGTAAATAGCTTGACTCTCACTCAGGCCCCAAAAGAGAACAAACTAATAAAAAATTAGATTTATAAACAGTCGCTGACAAGGGAGAAAAATTTAAAACATCTGCTGGATAAATGACTTATAGAAACCTTCTGTGATTACGTACGCCCTTTTCTTCCACTTTTTAAAAAATTTTTTGTTCCTATGACTAAATCAGCAAGCAATATGGATGGAAATTAGCTGGTTGCTAAGTTACAAAATAAATGTGTGCTGCTTAAACTGTCACCTGTAGAGAATGCCTCATCCATCATCCTAGTTGCAAGGTCTGCCTTTCACTAGCAGTCAGCCATTCAGAAACCTCTTTCAGAAGAGCTAGGTGTGGTGTGAACTGTAGCTATCAGTTCAGTCATACACCCGATTCTATTAAGAAATGACAGACCAAGGGGACTCAAAACGCCTGGAGAAGGAGAAGGTCACAGGGCTTCCCTATCAACACTGGGCCCATGAATGAGTAAACATTTTCAGACTGGTCCGTGTGTCTCCAGTGTACTCACAGGAAGAGGGCCAAGGTCATTGGGGTTTAAAGATGCCTTTGACCGCATATGCACTGGAAATTTCAGGCGTGGGTCTTCCTGCAAGAAAAATGTAAGAGGCAGATGTTAGGAGTGATCTCTGTGAGCGGTACTGGTCCTCCCCTTCTGGAGGTGTGTGTTCCACAGCAAGCAGGTTGCCTGTGTGTTTGGGGGGGGGGGCTGCTGCAGTGGGGAGTGGAGGACCCCACCTCCGTACAGGAGGCCTGGCTGACCATCTCTCCAAAAAGATTCTACTCTTCCTCCTTGAACTTGATGAAAGGAGGAGAGTAAGAATGCTTAAGTAAAAGGTTAACCATTTCCCCAAGACCCTGAGCAGGTGAAGAGGAAGAGGGTTCCAGCAGTGACGCTATCATGGAGACCAGAGTAGAGGATGCCAGTGAAGATAAGGAGGATCTACTCCACAGAGAGGGAGTGAGGACACGGTCGGACAGCTCCCTGTGGACCCTGAGCTCGGGCTGAGGGCAGCTAGCCTGTTAGAAACACCCATTCCATCAGCACTTGCATCTGCTGTTGCTCCCTTCCACCCTCTCTTGAGCCGAAGCCGAAAATCTGAATCTGGTTTGACTGTCCAGGCACGTCCTGCCCCAGAGTTAGTCGGCAACATCACAGAGTGGCATCCCGATGAGAGAACTTTACTGGGATTCTTGATCAAGTTCCACAAATTAGATCTTAAAAGTTTAGGGCTTCCCTGGTGGCACAGTGGTTGAGAGTCCGCCTGCCAATGCAGGGGACACGGGTTCGTGCCCCGGTCCGGGAAGATCCCACATGCCGCGGAGCGGCTGGGCCCGTGAGCCATGGCCGCTGAGCCTGCGCGTCCGGAGCCTGTGCTCCGCAACGGGAGAGGCCGCAACAGGGAGAGGCCCGCGTACCGCAAACAAAACAAAACAAAACAAAAAGTTTACAAACTATTTTTCTTAAGGGATATGCTTCATAAGATACCACACAGAACCAATGACAGAAAAATACATACTCTGACATGTTGGGTCATGCTTTATAACTTACAAAGAACAGTCAGGTGTGTGATCTTGCAACCACCCTGTTATGGAGTTGGATACGTAATCTCTGCTCCTTTAGATGAGGAAACGGAGTCTCACAGAGAACGAGAACTTGCCCAGAGGTTCTGGTTTAGAGTCTGGCAGCTGTCTTTCACTTACACAGACCCAATTAAAATGCAGTGTAACTCAGAGAATCCCTATTTGAAACTCAAAAGATTAGAAAACAAAATGATAAAACTCAGAATAACACATTATTAACCAAAGAAGCCTAAGATAATAAAAAACAAAACAAAAAACTCCCTAAAACCTTAAAAAAAAACCCCTTTATTTCATTAATGTTAAAGCTGTCAAACTACTAAAAGGTTTTCTGCCTCAGCATTTTCCCAAGTCAGCAAGAAAATGAAATCGTTGGTATAAAACTGGGAAAATAAAAAAACTCACTTTTGTTTGGATATGAAATTACATATGATTATATACCAAGACTGTATTAAACATCTCCTAGATTACAGAGAGTGACAGCTAATGGCTATGGGGTTTTCTCTGGGGGTGATGCAAACGGCCTGAAACTGATTATGGTGATGGTTGCACACGTGTGATGGTCTAAGAATCATTCAGTTGTATTATTTTAAATGGGCGAACTGTATGGTATGTGCATTATACCTCGATAAAGCTTTAAAATTATTTTCCCCAAGTTAACAGTCTAAACCATTAGTATCAAGGGGTAGTAACAAAGTGATAGATTTCTGGAGCTGGCAAGAACGACAAGAATCATACGCATACAGATCAACCTTTGCTCATTAGAGGCATAAAATAGTCCAGTATTCTGTAGTATACTGGAACACCTACAGTGTAAACAGATATGCTAGGTAGATTTAGGATTTAGAAGGTCTAAAAAGCTGATAACCTGGTAAACATCTGGGACCGCTTGGCCATGGACCAAGGAAAACCTTAGAGCCCCGAACCCCACTAAAGCTACCTAAGGCCATGTCTGGGCTGGCCCAGGTAACGCCACCACTGCACGGGAAGCTTGGGCAGAGCACAGCCACTGCTCACGCTGGGATGAGAGAAAGGCTGAGGCTGCTGTTCCACGGGTGAGGACAGGGGCTTCTGCATGCTGCGTGCGAGGCCGGCCATGCCTTGGAATCACACACACAGGCTACTGTGAAAGACAATCGGCCCTTTTGGTAAAGAGCTGGTGATTGAAAGAAAAAAAAAAAAGCTGAAATTAAAGAAAAGTGACAGGGGCGTAGGAGAAGGAGCATGAGGCATAAAGTAAATTCAGTTTCACAGGCCTGCTAACGTGGCCTTGCACGGAAACCCGGAATTCACAGAATGTGAGGGCTGGAGGCCCCTGGGGGTCACGTGATTTTATTATACCAACAAAAATCACAATAATGGCAGCAGCTGCCATCCATCAGGCTCTGCGGGCTGAGCTGGGGGGCAGCACGGAACCCAGCCTCCCCCGGAATCCCCTGAGTGACAGAGGGGCAGCTAGACGAGCGGAGAAGGGCAGCCAAGGCTCCACAGGACTTGGGACAGCTTTAGGAATGACAGTCAGCTGGAATCCTAATGAGGTCTCAAACGATACACATGTGAATGAGTGAAATACACAACACACTTGGCTGTTCCTCCCTTTCCTCAGCATAGTAGGAGCACTTCTTCGCAATTATACCAGTATTTCACAGCTGCTTCCCACAGTTACAGCTGAAAGCGTTTTTAAACAGAAGGCAAAGATCAACATCTTATTTAATAAAAAAAAAAAAAAAAAAGAGGCTTTGGGGCTTCCCTGGTGGCGCAGTGGTTGAGGGTCCGCCTGCCGATGCAGGGGACGTGGGTTTGTGCCCCGGTCCGGGAAGATCCCACATGCCGCGGAGCGGCTGGGCCTGTGAGCCATGGCCGCTGAGCCTGCACGTCCGGAGCCTGTTGCTCCGCAACGGGAGAGGCCACAACAGTGAGAGGCCTGCGAACCGCAAAAAAAAAAAAAAAGAAAAAAAGGCTTTGGGGACTTCCCTGATGGTCCTGTGGTTAAGACTCTGCGCTTCTAGTGCCGGGGGCGCGGGTTCGATCCCTGGTAGGGGAACTAAGATACCACATGCCGCTCAGCCCCCACCCCCCCCAAAAAAAAGTTTCTTCGTGGAATCATTTAAAAATATATAAAATATGGGCATGCTAGCTAGCTGAAAAGACAACTGTGCTTTTTCGATCCTGGAAGGGAACAACCACCAGGGCTAGACTACAGTGAGTTTTATTAGTTTGGACCTGGGTAGAAAACAAACCTGAAACTTAATTGAGGTATAATCTTTGTTGCTACAAAAATAAGCCAAGGCTTTGTCCTATAAAAGACATAAACATACTCTTACACACATGCTTTGAGCTGCTTCCTCAGCAGAAGGAATGAATGCATGAGTTGAAGCCCTCCTGTAATCTCTCCCCAGCTCCCCGGTCTCTGCCGTGCATCCACAGCCCGCCTGATCCAGGTGGGGACAAAGTGATGCTCATCTGCTGTGTCAGACTTTATTCCTGATAGACGACTGGCACGCGGCCTCCATCATTTGTGTGTGCGAGAGGCCGTGTTTTATAAATAGACTTCAAAGGGAATTTTCCTCTATCAATGTATACGAGGGAAATGCTGGCCTGAACCTTTTCCTGCTTCTGGTTGGTGCAGGAATCAAGAGGACACAGGGTGCTGGGGGAAGAAGTACAATTTTCATTATTCTCAACCCGTCTGACCAATTTGTTTTTTTTTCCTTTTCCTATGATAATGATCAAATCGAAGAACAGCTGTTCTCTCTTATTTGTTCTCTCTTTAAAAAACAAAGCAAACCCCAAACGAAGTCAACACAGGTTTTAAGCAGAACATTATCTTTACAGTTCTCTCCATCCTTCCACCTTTTGTCAAAATAAACAAGCAATTTAGAGCCTGCGTTCCACAGCGAGAATTTTGTATGGGCCTTTGTTTAGCAGGGATAACGCGGCTGTGTCAGCACATCCGAGTTTAGAGGAGAAGCGTGGCGGTTTGTGGAATTCCCAGTTGTTACCTTAAGGATTTTCAACGACAGCGGCAGCAACAAAATGTTGTTTTAACCAATTAAAAATTTAAATCAGTGAATCACAAGTATCTGGTGGAAAGGGGCAATTAAAAATTGAAACTGGGTTTCACTCAGCACCAATGCAGGCAATAAATAAAGCTGGTGCTATTTTAAATAAAATCTGCCCAGCTGCAATTACACTGCAGTTGTGGTGTGAAAGGCTGTGAAAAGGTTAGGGGATTTGATTACTAAGCTAGTTCAAATGACTAAAATCATAGCTTATGTTGGCAAGCCACAGTGGCCGCACACACGAATCCAGCTCCTTTTACAATATTTACCCCCTATTTCTGGAGCTCCCATTCCTGGCTGAGGAACAGAAATCCCAGCAGTGCTGTAGTAAGTAGAAATGGGTACACTAGCAGGACTGCTACAGGTTCTCTGTCCACGAGGGAAAAAAGGTTTTCACACCAATCTCTCTCACTCTATTTCCCAAGGAGCGACCTATCTTTTACTCTCATCTTGCCAGAGACCTGTAATCTTATCTTCAAAGCTACATGTTATCATATATGCCTTAGCAGTAGTGACGCGTTTACCAAATGAATGTTACCAGATCTGGATGATAAATTCTCTTGGCAGGTTATTCCTTTACTTCAAAATTGGAGCGGCTCTCACTACGGGGTGTTGGGAAATGCGTGGGAGCTTTTGGGTTGCCACTAGGATAGGGGTTGGGGGGGCGGCGACAGTGGCTATTAGGATGCAGTGGCAGAAGCCAAGGATGTTAAACGTCTTGCAAATAACAGGCACAGTCCTGCCCCAAATGCTAAGATTGTCCTCGTGAAGACACACTGTACCACGATCCATGAGGTCTGAGAGAGTCTGCTGGGCCATCGAATCCAATTCTCAAGGGACTGAATTACCATCACACCACGGGCAAAGTGTAAGTGACAGTCCAGACCATTTGGGTCCAGGTCTCTTCCTTAACACGATACTGCTGTTCTTTCAACTGGGTATACTTGGTGTCTACACTAGAAATGGGAATTTAAAGCATGTGTTCACTCTTGGTCCAAGACCCCAGAGCTAGGGCCAGTGACAATCACCAAAACTCAACCAGCTTTCACATACCATCAGTTCTGAGCAAGTAGCCCAGAGGACAGAAAGACTTGAGTTACGCTCGGTACCCAGACAATCAGATGGGGATATAAGGGAGAGGAAGGAAAACAAACCTTCGGTAGCATCAGAAATAGAAACATGAGGATGCATTTCAGGCTAATCATTGGTCTAGAGACCACTCAGTAGAAAGATACCATGACTTTTAAAAGAACTCTATGCTACATTAAATGAGCCACCACTGACTCCCCTGAAGAAATGAAGAGTGAACAGAGGAACATAAAGATACACATATGTGCTTTTCGTTAATCTCATTTTTCTCAGGTTAACACAATGCACGGATTCTCTCTCATGCATGATTCAGGGGCACATGGAAGAGCCCTGTGATAAGAAATAACCAACTGTGATAAGATGTTCACAAAAAAGAGCTATCAAATCTACCAAGTCTTTAGTATACCTCCTGATCCACAATTAAAAGAAAGTAATGTAGCACAGAGTACAAAATACTTATCTGATGTAAACAGTAAAAACTAAAATGACACATCAAATAAAAATAAAGATGGGTAATGTCAACACAGATGCAAAAAGAAAGTGACAAAGAAACATCATTTCTAAAAAGATTAGAATTCCTAATAAGGTTACAGCATCCTGAGATGGGAAGCAGTAACATCAAAATCCTAGCTATATGTAGCACTACCTTTTTTATTCCATATGTGGTAAATTGTCACAACTGGAGCTTTCCTGGAGTGCTCTGAAGAAAAGGCACCAGTACCAAAGGTGGCCATTAGCCTGCGCCCGTAAGTCACCTGCTCCCCGCCAGCCCCCATGTGCGGAGTCTAGACCAAGCTGAGAAGACCCTCTGGGGACATGCTTCACTGCCAGGAAATTTCTCTGCAAGAACCATGGATACTGGGTAAGGAAATAAAGGAATGAATGCCAGACCTCAGGATGAAAATGGAGCCAAATAAAAGTAGCGACCTTACCCATGTTGTAGTCTTTGTGTTATGGTCAATGAAGAAGGGCCGGCCGTTGGGCGCTATCCTCATTTCCCAGCCGGGCGGCAGGAAGCTCTGTGTGACTTTGTGTTGTGGTTTGGGGGAGTTGTAAGGTGATGGCTGTGGGGACTGTGGATTGGAAAGGGTATCTTTCACAGCCCGACGTATGGGTGAATCCTTGGCACCCTAAGGAATAATAATGAGCATTAGAAGTCTTATCAGGTGCTAGTCCAGAGGGGTCAACATGTACCTGGGGGTCACGGAACACTCCTCTTTGAAGAGGGACAACGGGGAAGCTCCTAAAAAACCTGCTTGGTTTACTTTTAAAATTAATCTAACTGTAAGGTTTTTCTACTGGTTAAACACACAACAATATGAAGTATGTATAGCCACCATCCTTTGACAGCTACTTGGTACGTACCCAAAATACTGTTCTGTAGTGAGCATTATGGATGGATATTTTACAGAAGGTGGAGAAGAACAGGCCCCTGCTCTCAATGAGCTCACAGTCTAACGAAGAGGGACTGGCAATTTTTAGAGCAGAAAAGCAAAACCTCTATCAACCGAGACAGCCACCTGGAATTGCATAGTTGTTACCCAGGACATTTACATCACAGTTTGGAGGAGATATCGCCCATTCCCACTTATCAACATCTTCAACCCGGGCATGGAGAAGCCCGCAGCCATCTCTAAGATGCAGTCACGTTTAGAACTTCAAAGCTTTCGTCTCTGGTATTTGTGATGTTAAGGGATGTCCCTAAAACCACACAAACAGGAGGGCGCAAAGCAGGTGCCCGGCAGTGACTCAGACGCAAACAGGCATCAGAAACACGGAGGCTGATACAATGGAAGACCTCAGGGTCGAAAGGAAAAACAGATCAAAGCAACAGCTATGTTTAAAAACTCAACGTAAGCATTGGTATTTGAACCAATACGAGTTATTATGCGAGTCTCATGAGGTAACAGGCAGTAAGGAGTGAAACACAACACGAATGGAGAAAGTTCTGAAGAGAGGAGCCCGTGTCCAGTACAAGCCACCATGGCCTCAGCCCAATGAGAATGAGAATCAGGTGAGTCCAGGGATGGGCAGCATGGAGTGAGGCTGCACAGGGACACCCCTCACCACGGACACAGAGACTGATTATCAGAGCGGAAGGTGGATGCAAAACCCAAGTCCCAGTTCAGATAGAAGAGAGGATGAGGAGAAGTCACAGGACAGACGTGACCCCAGTTAGATGACGTAGCCTTCTCACCTCCAGTGGGGCAGATAAAGTTACTGTTGGCGAACTGAGGCTACGAGGCCGGCGGATCTGAGGCTCGATTAGATGGTTGTTACTGTTTGTGGCGGATCCGGATGCACCGTCTTCTGCAAGCTACGTTGGAGGCAAACACAAGTTAGCTTCGTGTGAGGCTCTCCCTGCGCGCGTGACTGGAGGGCGGACCCAACAACACAGCCAGCGATTAGGAGAGGTCTGGCCTGTTTAAAGCACGGAGGAAATGACTACGCATAATAATGGGGGGAAGGATGGGGAAACACTCCAAGGAAATAAAAAGTGAATCACCGGCCGGCATAAAAACCAGCCTCAGAAAAAAAGGGGGTTCGGAGGCATGCTACCCATCGTAATAAGCAGGCTCTTACTTTGAAAATAACCTTTCACGTCACATTTTTAAAATGGACCATCTAGGGAGAGACTGAGTCAGGGACCAAATTCTTTGTTAGGGCAAATACTATGTTTAAAAGGAATGCATTTGCGAGAAAAATTTTCTTAAACATGGGTTCAGAACAACACATAAACATCGGGAACATGGGATTCGCGTCCGTTTTGGCTTCTACTGCCTGTGACTATAAGCTGTGTGGCGATCTGCATACCTGCATGATAGGTCGAGTCCAAGTTGTGGTTCGATTGTTATGATTGACATAGTATGTGCGTCCCTTAGCATCTTTTCTCTCTTCCCAGCCTGAAGGTAGGCCCGGCGTGGTATGTACATAGGCCACTGATGGCTGTTTGTGTAAGAAATTGTTATTATTTAATATCTTGCATTTGTTTTCCGATCAACTTAATAAAGTAATACGTACCCAGAATTATCTGTGCTAGACAAAGTGAGTTAATTCTAATGGTACCGAAAACACGAGTTCCTGGAAAACAGCAATAGGTTTCCAATAGCTTTAAACCTACTGTGAAATGAACTCCCACACAAGCCACAGGGTCAAAAATCTTACAAAACTCCGTTCCAGGCCATGCAGCCTTCAACATAAAGGGTTGCTGCCAACGTGATCATAAGGAAAGAGAATAATATGACAATTCGTTTTAGTTGCTGCATTTTACTGTCAAACCACGGAGAGCCTAAAAGGTATTTCAAATTATTAAATGTTACCGACTCTGAGAGGGATGCCCTGAATATTGTCTCCTCAATCTAGCTGTCACAGGGATGCTCTCCTAGTTTATTCCTAAATTCTTCACCAGCTTAGGGCCCTTACACTACGTAGCTTTCGGCACGGGGGCGGGACACACACACACACACACACACACACACACACACACACACACACACACACACACACACACACACACACACACACACACACACACACACACACACACACACACACACACACACACACACACACACACACACACACACACACAGTCTGCTCTCTTCGAGGCCTGCTTTCACGCTAGTGACTGACCAGAGTATCTCAACTATTCCAGCCCGGGACGCCACCTGGCGATCTGAGGCCAGAATTCCAAAGAAGCGTGATAACTGAGGCTATATTTCCCCCGCCCCGTCCTCCCATATGGAGTTTGTCTCCTTAAAGGGTGAATGGAGCACACGTAGCTTCTGGGCTTAGAGACATGTGCAGTACAGAGTGACTACGGTTGGATAGTTCAAAGTAGATTGCAAAAGGCTTCCTGCGACACTTTTGCTTGTAAGAAGCAGTTGGAGAAATGCAGGCGGGGTGGAGAGCTGCTGGAAAGCAGGGTGTCTCAAACACTCACGGAGGCAAGGGGATGTTTGCTTGAGGCCAGTGCCGTCCAGGACGTCCTGGACGTCGGGGTGCTGCGCATGAGATCGGTAGCTGGGAAAGGGCTGCTACTCTAAGGAAGGGGGTAGGAACAAGAAGCCAACCATGACTACCAAGGCTCTTGGGAGAGCGTAAAAGAAACAAGAGGCCAAGCATCAGGAATAATCTCTTACGTGAGGTTACAAAAGGAAACCACTCCTTTTAGGGCACCGTCTTGCCTAACTAGGATCTTCTGAAAGTCCAGACATTTTACCAGATGCAGTTTTCTTGATCAGGCTGAAGATGTCAATCTCTTAGCCCAATCTCTCCTTGTACTCATCCCATCTTTCGTTTTCTCTGCCAACAATGTACCTTGGCAAAGAGGGTCCCCCAGTCCACTGCAAGTCCTTGAACTGAAAAGCAAGATCAGGGACGCAGCCCTGTCATTTGGGGACTGCAGGCAACGAGGCTTAATATCTTACTGCATGAGCTCAAATAGCACATTCCAGAGAAAAACAGACCAGGAAGCAGCTGCCTTAATGGTTATTTCTAAAACACATTTACCCAGCAGGGCAAGTGTACTTATCTGAAAGACAACTTTCTGCTAAAACTGCAGCAACTATTTCCTTGGCATTATTCCAGATAAAGTCCCCAAGGGCCCAGAATGGGAATTCCAAGACTCTGAGTACGTAGAGTCCTGGATCTAGCTGTGGGGATACAACAAGAGTGGAAGAAACATCAACATGCAGACCTGATCCTTCCATGAGTATTAAAGACAGATGAATCTGTCTACAGCTGAAAGCTCTTTCCACTCTCCTCCTCTCGCTGTGACACCAACACAAAGGAGCTATTTCCAGGCTACTTTTTATCTGGGCACTACAGCAATGGATTCTGCTCACCCAATGGACTCTGTAACCTAAGTTAGTGGTTGATTAGTATTTTGGGCCAAGTACATGCTATCAAGCCTTGACATACTGTTTGTTTATATGAGGACCAAAAATGTTTTGGCTGAATGGAATACTAAATACTAAATGCTGCTTCTCGGCCTCCCCGTTGAATTATTTTCTGCAGAGAGGCAGTTAGATGTGCCCTCAGAAAACTCCATTTTGGAAACCTTAAGGACAGTTTTACAGTCACAGTATCCCTGGAAAGGATATTTACAAGGAGGCTAATAAACTAAAATAACTGGGATGTGTCATGGATAATCTCAGGACTGAGTTCCAGCAGAGTATTCCAGCAACCAGGTTACTTTCATAGATCCACAGTTAATAGGGCTAATCAGTTTATGGAAAACTAGGAGTGTTGTAGAGAACACTGAATTTGATTAAAATGTTCCTTCTACCTTCTATTGAGAATTGAATTGGCAACCTACGATCTAGTTCCATTTACGCAAGATGGTGTTATTAAAATGGTTCTTTATAGGGTTCTTTCCAAGTGTCCATGAAGAACAGCCTGTGCTGATGATTCCATCTGTGACTCAAAACCACCTCCCACAGCTGGGGAGCGGGTGGGGCTCAGCTTCTACGAACAGACCATGGTAGGGGCACAGACCATGGCAGGGGCGCAGCCCTGGAGCCAACGTCAGCCTTCTCCTGTGGTGTGCGCGTGCTTCTGCACACGTGCATTCCTTACCACCTCGAGAACATGTGAATTAATCAGGAGACAAGTTAGAAAACGGCCAGTCAGCTTAATTGAACACTTCACAGCTTTTCATCTGAATTCTACCGCCGTGTTTCACAAAGCCAAGGAGCCATTTAACTGCAGCTTCATGGTAGCTCCATTTATTTCATTAGAATGAAGAACTCAATTACATTGGAGCTGTAACAGTTTCAAAATGCCTTTAAAGATGATAAATGTTTGGTGCTATCACAGATTCTCCAAGGTTCACTCAAACCCTGCCACACTCTTACCTCAGTGTATTATTAGGGTATATATAGCAAAACCCCCAAACTGTGCTATGCCTCTCATTTTCTCTCACAGAGAGGGCTCATGCTTAGCCAGCTGGAAAATGGCACCAGTGCGTATTTATTTGTCATATGTCAAAGGGTTGCGGCTCCGCAGATGAGAATCAGGGCTTGTTCATTATACCGTAGAAATAAAAGCACTACCATGGAAAGAGAGCAACACCAGGATGGTTAATAAAGCCACATGGCGAGCAGTGCCCAGGGGGTGGAGGCTGAATGTTCATCGATGTGAACTGCGGTGCACTCACATCACTGACTACTATGTAATAATTAGCATGTCCCGAAAAAATGACCACAAGTGAATAACATCAAGTTGATAACTAATACGTATACGAGATCCCACTTGTGTGTGTGTGTGTGTGTGTGTGCGCGCGCGCGTATGTGCACACGCATGCATCCACGTGTATGTTTACGAGAGCACAGAGGAAGGAGTGGGATGGGGAGTCCCAGGGTAGCTCCAGGATGACACAGCACACTTCAGTGTTGCGGCTGACAGGGAGAAGGTGTAAAAGAGGGGAAAACACATGGTAGGAGATGGAATTGGAAAAGCAAAAGTAAAGGCTATTCGTCACGAGGGATGGTGAGGGTGCAAAAGAAATAGACGTGATAATTTCTAATGCAGCCATAAGGTTTGCTTATTCCAGGCGAAAGATTACCAGGTACGTAGAAAGCATGAGAGTAGATAAAACATTTAGGAAATATTACTACCCAGTCATTGAAAATAGAAAACAAAACCAAATTCCTATTTTTAATTCATTGCTGGGGGAGGGAGAGAGCACAGGCAAGAAGAAAAGCACAGTGGCAGGGCCACGGGGAGCTCATTCACATGGATCACTTCGTCCTGCCAGGTGATTCTGACCATGGATCCCAGGACGATCATAATTCAGTTTACCCTGTCATTTAATATCATCAGCTCTCGCAACACTCCAACACTCACGTCAGGTTCCAAGGCCAACAAAATGCAAAAATGATAGTAGATGCTCAGCAGCCCTGCACTCTATTAGAATCATTTCATGAAGTGATCTTGTCCGCCTCGCAGCTCTACTCCCATGGAAATTACTAGCGCACAATAGGAAATATACGAGTTTATCTGAACTTTCTTGAATTCTACTGGAGGCTGAGCCTGGCCCACCCAACACATGCCCTTCACTGCAGCTCAATACTTTAAACTGGGCTGATTTTTGCGGACTGCCACTTCGATTTTCCAGTGTACAATGCTGAGCAGTAAATTCTAACAATATAACCAAATTGTTCCTTTAAATCAACATCCTACAGGAATCAGCAATCGTATATGTATTTAAAGGTGTTCTCGAGTAATAAGCAGTTACAACAAACATACAAAGGTAAAACAGTAAGGAAAATTCTTCAAATAGCTATAGCAGCTCCAAGCATAAACTATCAACTAGCCTGTCTTTAGGGATCAAGGAGAAAACAGGCAACTTAGTACACAGTCATCCAAGTTACCCACAAACACGAACAGTAGAAATTACTTAAAATAATGAGTAATAAGAATAACAGATACTTGGCTTAAAAACACCATTTTTCTAGATCTTTTCAATTTCTTAATTATACTCGTTCCTCTCTCCTCCTAAATTATATGAACACTTGTTCATACCTGTGAACCTGTGAGTAGGGGCCCCTGGTAGCAGAGAAAGGTCACTGGTTCACGCTTGTGATACAAAAAATCTAACCCAGCCTTTGAAACGTGGTGCGGGAAATGTATAACTGAAAATTCACATGTATAATTGCATGCAATTCCTGTGGCTTCCTTGATTCTCTTCCAACCAAAATATTTTATCCAAGTCTTCTGAACACACGGGAAAAGCTTATCAGGAGTACAAACACTAAAAGGCAGAAACAGACTCTAAATGATCAGATTAAAATGCACTTTAAACAAAGCTTGACAGTATTCCTCATAAAACTATACGGGACTGAAAATCAATTCGTTTTACCCGGTACCTTCAAACAATGTGAAAGTGAGAGGTTTAAAATAAGAAGCATGCAGCTCCGTGGCACATAAGAAGCTGCTCTTATCAAAAAAAGAAGAGGGCTTCCCTGGTGGCGCAGTGGTTGAGAGTCCGCCTGCCGATGCAGGGGACACGGGTTCTTCCCCGGTCCGGGAAGATCCCACATGCTGCGGAGCGGCTGGGCCCGTGAGCCATGGCCGCTGAGCCTGCGCGTCCGGAGCCTGTGCTCCGCAACGGGAGAGGCCACAACAGTGAGAGGCCCGCGTACCGCAAAAAAAAAAAAAAAGAAGAAGAAGAAGAAAGTGTATATTCACTATGACCCAAAATATGAAAACCAACCCCCAGTTTTGCCATTCATGTCTGAACGAGGGTATCATTACCGTTGGCGCCTCACCACCCGTGACAGTTGATGAACGTGCTCTCCCAGCTGGGGCACTGGGCTGTTAAATGATAATTTACATCAGTGAAATGCGTTTTGGGAGACCACCCATTGCTTATTGAATCAGGAATCAGTGCTGGTGCAGCCAGTAAGGCAGGTGACATGAATCAAAATCTGTGCAATCCACCCGGTCCAAATAAAGTTGAGCAACCACTGATGACCAGAAGGAAAAGAGGAACACGATGACCCTCCCATCCAGAGAAGGCTCAGGTTGCAGCCCTGACCTGGGTAAGCGATGAATTGACAACCTCAACAATGTGAGATGTCTTATGGAAAAAAAATGGAAAGCACCACTATCGTGCCCCCACTGTTAAATAATTAGCAGATTATTAAATCTGTCAAACTCAGAGATTCAAGTAAGAGGCCACTGGTGATCAGTGAGTTCACAGCTTCACGGAGCACAAGGAAAGAGGGAAGAATCATCAGTTTTCAGGGAAGTGAGCTCTTTTGGCCAATAAAACTGACACTGATTTTGGAAAAGGAGAGAAAGCACCATTAATTCATCAAGGAAAATCACAGCATCATCTGAAGAGTATCCCACTAGTCCATCACAGCTGACTGTTCTGTTTTGGGGGAGGCCTGACAGGATCCCAGAAAGGATGCTCTTGTCAAGCTTCTGACCTACCAGCCCTTTCCATATATGTCACAACTGCATCTATTACGTTGATTACTCAGTTGACTAATGTACTATTCATTCTGTAAACATAAAAGACTTAAAGCCTAGGCAAAAAAGGTCCTTTGAAGTTGAGCAAAAATGTACACAATAGGGAAGACACTATGATTGCAAAAACTGTTAAGTGCAATCTTTCTTTCCCTTCTTCAACTTTATATGCAATAAACAATGATCATTTCATTGCAAACAATTTCATATGCAATAAACAAGCGCTACCAATGATCAAGGATTTGTCGTAATACAAATTTACATAAAATTTACTTTTAATGTGTTTATTAAACATCTCCCAAAGCAGTTCTGGCCTGCTTTCCAATCAGAATATTCATTTTTATTTATGTCCTATATTATTAAATACCCTTTACACTTCTATATTTCCTGCTAGTTATGAAAACTGTGGGAAAGTGGGAACAAATTATAGCCAACTCTTGAGTCAGCAGAGCTGGCTTTAAAGAGAAGGGACAGAGGCTTTGTGGGTTAAGAGCATTAGTAATGGAAAGGACTTCTCGCTGCCCACCCAGAAGAGTTCTTCCTATGTCCTTGAGATACAGGTCACTCAAACACAGCTTCAGGGACCAAATGAAGTTTTTTAAACAAGGAATTGTTAATGTTTAGGTCAAGTAAGCACATCAGAATTGGTATTAATTTGGATGGAAAAGCAAAACAATGGAGTTTTTAGCAAAGTTCAGAGACTTTGGTGACAAGGACAACTCTTCGTATTGGAAATTCACTCTCCTTGGGCAATTTGCTAGGACATTTTAATGTCTTACGTATACGGTAAATGGATTGGCACAGGAAAAACTCTTCCTCAGTAGCCCAGATGATTTTAAATAAAAGCCCAAAGAACCAATTCACGGCTGGAAATGAGCATGGGTTACCGGAGGCAGATGAGCCTGCTCTGCGACTGCGTCGGTGACACTGCAGGACCTCAACCTCGAGGAAGGCTCTCTCTGCTGAAGGGGAGGAAAGGACGCGGAGCATCAGGGACACATATTCTGAGAAACGAGTTGCACTGGATTAAAAAATATATCACTCAAGCCTAGTCACTGCTCTTTAATATCAGAAGGTATAATTAAATGAAACACCATCTTTTCGGGGTAATGAGAGTAATCTTTTAAGGAGTCAAGTATCTTCCACTGTCACTTTCAAGTGTCTTAAGCAGATGGGATAGAAATAACGTTAAACATAAGAGGCCAAAACAGGAAAGGGGGCTCCACAGATGACATTGGAGTGCTGCTCTAATAATGGAAAAGAGAGGCTAGAAGGCCTGAATTCTGCTTTGAGATGCAACCTCTGGGTAAATTCTAGTGGAACACGAATAGAGGAAGAGATACTGACATGCAGTTATTAAACATTTATTGACTACTGTGACCAATGACAAAGCATCAGTTGGATTCTATTTCCAGGGGAACTCAAATATAATCTTCGGCTCCTTCTGAAGGGTTAGGTATTTATAGCTTCAGCTTCTGAATGGAGTTCAGGAGTTGTACAGAACAGGAATGAAGGAAAATAGGTACGGCTAAACTAAAAGAAAAAAATCTATAGAGTGTAATGTATAATATGTTCCTCTCACTTGTTTGTATTAATCTATATTGTTAAAAAAAAAAAAAGGACCACAGATCAGCAGCGGGTCACACACACACAAGGCAGGGGTCTAATTAGCAACAGGTTGGTACATGGCACAACTCTGTAGCATCTCCTCGCTTTTAATATTTTGCAATCAGGAGAATGGGGTCAGGTCAAAGACAGACTCTGCAGCAGTAAATGGGAAGCTTTTCAAGTCTCTTCACAACGGTTAGCATGAAGGATTCATCCTTCAGTAAAAGTTCATGCTGTTGTCCATGAATACAGAGTGACCTTGACAAGCAAAACTGGAGAAGAACCCCCTACTCCCCTACTCCTCTCTTTCCTAGGCACTGTTATTTAATAGTTGAACCAGACTCAACATGAACTTAACATAATTCCGACACTTGCACTTGGATCCTAAAGATATTTTATGAACCTAGATTAATGCAGAAGCTCCCTATACAAATAATAAGAGATGATAGCTTAATATCAGTGCTGCCTAAAATGATGGCTTTTCACTTGGTAGACTAAAGGTGTACCACTGCTATGCTTCTGGCAGTACTTACTTCCTTTTATAATGTTTAAAATATATGGCTTCCTTGCTTATGTTGTTTCCGTAGCAACAGTTTTATCAATTCAAATATCCCATATATGCAAGCTCTTTTTTTTCCCTGCCTCTTCAGTACTAAATTTTCGTCTCAGTGATATTTCTCTTTCTGAAGGACATTCATAGAATTTTTATACAAAAGCTCATTAACTGAGTAATCAGTGCAACTCATGATACGGACCAATGGTGTCTTTTAAAGCAAAAACACATAACTGAAGGAGTAACAATTTTGCGAGTACTTACTGGCTTTTACATTTTATGTAGTCGTCCTATTCATTTACATTTGATATGGCTGTAATGATGACTATTTTTCTAGGATGCCATTTGCAGCAGAGGGACTACCATCGTTTACTACAGCACATCTGTAGGTTCAATTTCTCAAGAGACACTGAGACTGCATTGCTTCTCAGTTTTATGCATGAGCAGGAACTTTCTGTGGGCTTTTTCTGCGAAGCTTTGTGTTGTCAGACACAGGTCTTCATGGCTGATTCTGTTGTTCTCATTGGGGCTTAGCCCCACCTGAAGCGTCTACAATGAATTTCCCTGATGGTTAAGAACCCAAGTTCAAATGCTACCCCGGTGACAGTGTCACAATTTCACAACCTTTCTCAAGGATTGGTACTCTGGGACTTGGGAGATGTCTGTCTATCTCCTGTTCTAACCTTGTCTTGGATGGGTCACTTAAAATCACGTCTGCATCTGTGAAACGAGAATGGTAAAGCACACAGAGTATGACGTAAGAGGATTAACCTGGAGACCCAATGTCTCCCAGGTCCCAGTGCGAACACCACCTTTATGACAAAGGTACTCTTTATGAACCCTTGGCTGGGAAAAGAAATTCTACAAGGTTAAAGCTGATAAAACACAAGTCACAGATTTGAGTTTTTTTATGCATCAAGAAAGATTTTCACTATTACTTACAATCAAAGAACCAAACTGCTCCCCGTTGGAGTCCGGAGTGATCTGAAGCCGTCTGCTCAGTTCCTCAGACAGCTCCTGGGGGCTGGTCCGAGACACAGGCGAGGCTGGTGGTGGAGGCAGCACCAGGCTGAGGGAGTCTCCACTGATGCTCACTTCTTCCGAAATGGTCTCCCAAGGCTACCAAGGAACAAGACGCTGTGGTAACTGCTAGGACGAGGGACCCTCTCATTCCCCGCCCCAGTAATAACCCTTATGATAACTGTAATTCACATTTACTGAGCACTCAGGAGGCACACAATATTCTCAGGATCCATAAGGAAATAAAGACTACTACCCTGATCAACAGATGCGGACACTGACGCAGAGGGAATAACTTGCTCAAGGTAACAGAGCTAGGAAGTGGTGGGGTCAGGACTTGAGCCAAGGAAGCCTGGTCCCAGGGGCTGTGCTCTTAGTCCCTTTGTAATAGCGCCTCTCTGAGCAGTGCTTTGCTTTTAGCACTTGATACTACCTGCGTGGGTTAAAAAAATATTCTCAGGCATTGGTTTATGATTTCCGTGAATTTGCTTTTACTCTAACCGTTGAGGATGCACAATGAAAACAGCAGAGATGCTATAAGCTGTAAGTAAGCCCTGGTATGAAGTAACTCTCAGTGAATTTATTCCAGCATCAATCATGTTGCTTTTCTAATTTTGATCACTGGAACATTTTGTGAAGGATCTTCCTAATGCAATGTCTCAAAAGAATGGATTCCTAATAAGTAAACAGAGTTGTTAAGGCAGCATGGAAGTTACGGTTTGCTGCCTTGCTAATTTGCTGTTCAATTTATATACATTCTTCCACAGTAATTTACCATAAGCATTTAAGGGTAAACTTAGGAACATTTCTATTCACCCAAATTTCTATTTTCTTGGTAACAAACCTCTTTCACTATGTCAAAACTACTCAGTAAAAACTTGTATTTGGTACCCAAACAAGTTACAGGGCTACTTCAACTGCTCAAAGATGATAACCATGTTGCCATTTAACAAGAGGTGGTTAGACTCTGGGGAAAAATGAAGTATAAAGTGAAAACATCTTAAGATTTCCATGCTAAAAATAATGTCATTCCCTTTTGTAGTAATGTAAACTATGTGTACTCGTCAAAGGTGGCTTTTGTAAGCACTTTCTAAGTTAATAAATATCTCGATGGTCATCAATCAGCCACGAGACCATGAGCCTTCCTTTTTACACAGATTTACTGAGACAAGAAATTACGACATAGGATCAACCTGGAGAACACGGAAAGGAGGAGCTCCAAGGAGTGTGCCGGCAGCTCGGGAAGTCCTACCTCAGGGCCGTCTCCGCCCTCACCGGGCTCCACCTCCAGATCCTCGCTGATGTGTCTGCGTGAGCGGAAGCGCCGATGCGCTGCCTCCTGGTTGATCTGCCGGATGTTGCTGTCGGACTCGGAGGACACATCCCTGGGAGCGCGGGGTGAGGGTGCGAGTCAGGAGAACCGGTACTGACACCTGGCCCTTCAACACCAGCCAACACCCACCAAGGGCCTGACGCCTAACACAGTGTCAGTGCTCTCTCGCGCAACACTGACCATCAGCTGGCTGTTCAGCAGGAGACTCTGCCACCACCTCTTGGCTAAAGCATTCTCCTAGGTCCCTTTCATTGAAATACAGTCTTTAAATGCATCTGTCCCAATATTTTTGAGTATCTTTCAGGCATATACTGCAGCATGTACTTTAGTGTTTAAGAAAGAAGAGAAATCGAAGTCCTCCATCCATCTGCCCCAGTGACAAGGGAGGCCTCTTGAAGGAGAGGTGACAGGTAAGCTCACACTCATGGCCAGCCCGTGGTGACCCCTCTCTAGGAGTCCAGCAATGACAGGGCCACAACTTTTGGTCACCAACAATTAACCAATGAGTACAAATAGTATAAACTCAAAGCTGGGGTCTGGAGGGAAATGCTCCTGACCCAACGTGAACTTTTTCGGCCTCTGAGGATCTCATTTTGACAGACTCTCAGATGCATGACACTGCATTTCTCCCCATTAAACTCCTTTTTAAAATCCACAAACATCAGGCAATAACCTCCCAAATCAACTTGGATTTGAGGAATGCTGCAACTTCATAGTCTCTTTTTTTTGGGGGGGGTGGCGGGGTGGGGCGTCATGTAACTCTCTGAATTCAGGATGTGAAAAGCATTGAGTCAATCTTGAAAACTTTTGCACTAAATTACAGGCAATTCTCCTTTGGGAGAAATACTACTTGGAGGCTTTTAGAGTAGAAGTTTAAATGTCAAAATGTTTTTCAGAGAAAACCCTTACAGACTCTTTCAATAAGACGCCATATTCAGTTAAAAAATGACGCTGCAGGGCTTCCCTGGTGGCGCAGTGGTTGAGGGTCCGCCTGCCGATGCAGGGGACGCGGGTTCGTGCCCCGGCCCAGGAAGATCCCACATGCCGCGGAGCGGCTGGGCCCGTGAGCCACGGCCGCTGAGCCTGCGCGTCCGGAGCCTGTGCTCCGCAACGGGAGAGGCCGCAACAGTGAGAGGCCCGCGTACCGCAAAAAAAAAAAAAAAAAAAAAAAAGAGAAGACGCTGCAAATTAATATTTCAAAATATTTGAAAACATTATTTCAGACTAAATGAAATCCAGTATTAATCAAGGACCCTCATTATAGACCCTTCCTAAAACATAGGTTTTAAAGCATTCTAATGACTCTCAAGCTAACTTATACTCTTTTCCTATATTCTCCCCAAAGAACATGCTGGGCCCCTGTAACAGTGAACAGTCTGCAATAAGCAGCACTGTTTGCAAATAAACAGGTGACTCTTTAATGCCAGTTTCCAAGAGAGTCTGAATATTGCCACCAAAGAGCTTTACATTTTTTAGCTTTACTGGTAAAGGGACAGTATGAAGGTTAGCTTTCTTTAATCCACATTAAAAGAAAACCTCTTGTTATTAAGATCTGAATGAAGTTTTACTGCCCAATATACAAATTTTTAAAACCTAACAGAAATATACGTTTTGCGTACTTTATAGTTGTATTAAACTATAACTGGACTAAAAATAGTATGTTAAGCAGGACTCCTCAGGAAAAAATCGCATAAGGCCATAGAGAAACTAATTAAAATCAAGGGACACACAAGTATACTAACACAATTTCTGAAACCACCAAAACAGGATGATAAAAAAAACACTCTCTTGGATATGTTAGAAAATATAATATTGTCTTTGTGATTTTATACTGCTGCCGTGATTTTTATAGGACATTCAATTTCACTTTATAATGACTGGCCTTACTTTAAAATATTGTATATAGAAAAGTTGCATCAAAATTTTAAATCTTCACTTGAAATGTCAGGTGTCACGTAGTCAACACCGAATGTGTGTTCCGGGTTATAACACACACTTGAATTGTTACAGGGATTTCAGAGAGGTTGAAAAGAATAAGGCTTTAATATTGCTATGTCTGCATTTTCTATCAGAAGTATATAAAAATTCCATTTTTCTGGAAGGACTTATTTTTTTTAAAAGGGGCATTTAAAATCAATTATGCTAATCCTCCTTATCCAACATGCTTGAATAATTAGTAATCAGTGTGAACCAGAAACAACTAAATAGCATAAAGAAGAAAGATATCTCTGATTCTGAAATTCCAACCCTGGGCTTTTTTATGGTCTTTAGTGATAAAATGAAAATGTTCATACAAGGGAGGCCTTTTGCCCTTAAATAAGCAATTGAACGAGAGGGCTGCTGAAACTGACAGGAAGTGTAAACGGTCACTAATAGGAAGATGAACATTTAAAAATATGTCTGAGCTGGCAAATTAAAACAGAAACATGATTTTATTAGAGGCAGGGAAAAAATTTAAAAAGTGGCTATTTCAATTTTCCTCAGTCATTAATTTCACATATATATTCTTCATTTGACTTTCATGGGAAACATACAGATTAATAAAGAGAAGAAAACCCATAAATTTATCAAATTCAGTGCCAATTAAGATCAGTGCGTCTGATCATTTACATTCATATACATCAGTGACTAATGATGACCGGAGTCATTAAGACATGATTAAATTACTGCTAAGATGGGAGACTGCCAAAGTGGTTTAGAAAGAGAAGTACTGAGAAGAGTTAAAGTGTTTTGAGTCTCACAAGTTCATCTATAGTCTTAATGCAATTCCTTCACGATTTTAAACTTGTGCTTTTGACAGTGAAATGTTTACAGTTTACATTTCAATAGGATAAGGACCATTCTGAATTTAGAGGCATGTTAAAGGCCACTGTCTGACCCGAGAGGGCTGGGGAGTGTTCTGTCGCCGCCTTCCGTCTGAGAGCTCTGCATCCAGGCCTGGACAGCTCACTAAACCACGTGCCTGTACCCACTTTCAGAAGTGACTCATCTGTAGTCATTCGTTCAATTAAAAGCTCCTACCTTGTGCCAGGTGCTAGGGGTTGATCTGTGAGTAGGAAACCACAGTCCCTGCTCATACAGGCAGTAAGAGTATTATGCGCTCTGTGTCCTGACAGGGAGGCACAGGGCTCTCAGAGAGACGGGGACAGAAGACGTCCGGTGCTCCCAGAGGAAGGGATAGTAGGGTGACATCGGAAGGTTACCAGGGGAAGGGGCACGTTCTGGCTTTATTTTTTTTTGGGGGGGGGATTGGGGGTTAGCACATCCATGGGGCCAAGAAGAAGAGAAAGTAATCAGAAAGCAGCTATGCATGATCAGACCGCTCTACGTTTCTGACTGTGGCTGGCAAGAGGCAGGGTGAGGAGGACCCTGTAAGAACAGCCTGAGGGCAACGGGATGTCAATGAGGACTTTTCAGGGGCTGAAGTCTGGAGCGCAAGTCTGTAGCAAATCGGTTAAGAAATGAGAGTCTCCACTACAGTCTTAATTCTCTGCGCAGCGTGTGATCACTTCTCATCTGACTTCCTCAGATACAGCCTTTTAATAAAGACCCTTCTTCTTTTTTTTTTTTTTTTTTGCGGTACACGGGCCTCTCACTGTTGTGGCCTCTCCCGCTGCGGAGCACCGGCTCTGGACGCGCAGGATCAGCGGCCATGGCTCACGGGCCCAACCGCTCCGCGGCATGTGGGATCTTCCCGGACCGGGTCACGAACCCATGTCCCCTGCATCGGCAGGCGGACTCTCAACCACTGTGCCACCAGGGAAGCCCATAAAGACCCTTCTTAACATCCATTCCCCCCCAACCCAAACTTGCAGTATTCTGTGAAAACTGAGTTACGCAAAAAATCATTTTTGAATTAAAACAACACATTAAAATAACCTGGAGGGCTTGAGGGCTTCTGGTCAAGCCAAATAAACTTAAGGAAAAACACCCCCAAATTCTCAAACAGTTCAGACGGGATGAGGAGGTTATTGTGAAAAACGAATCTTTTTCCTCATCTAACTTTTCTCTTGCTTTCTAGAAGTCATGCTTGGTGGAAAGGAGGTACCTGGCAGGTCCCACCCGGAGCTCTGCAGACGTCCTTCCTGGCTCAGCTGCCTCACTGATGTGGACCATCATGCCACTGATTTCTCCCTAAACTACAGGTGAACATGAGCTCGGAAGAACCACAGTTTCCCCACTGCTGAGCCAGCATTTATACAAGTGAGAGCTTGTATAAATTCCCTCATTAGAGTTCCACAACTCTGTGCGGCAGAGAAAGTAGCAATTGTCTCCAGTTCCCTCCTAAATACAGACTTCGGTTGCATCATTATTAATGAAAGTGAACCTTTTTCTATATATGTACTGGCCATCAGTCTTTCTTTGAGAGCTGCTAGTAGGCACTTTTCTACAGAGGTCATGACACTGTGGTCCCCAGAGAGTGCTGTTTTCAGGTATTCCTTTCCTATGACCTTTAGCAAAGGTAGATTAAGGTACCTGGCTTACGGTACTGCTACCAAGATTCTTCTGATCACTACACATAACCAAGCCCAAGGCGGTTACTTTGTTTTTTTTAAACTACAAATATCTAGAGTAGTCAAATGGCTTACAACAGTTTTAACAGCTATGGTCATTAATCAAAGGGAAATAGTAAAAACTAAATTAATTAATTAATTAATTAAAGGAATCAACTAAACCATTTCCATTTATATTTCTATGGGAAAAAATTACAACAAAAAAGAGTTCAACGTCATCTGGATGTTGGGATATTTATGCTGTCCTGGGAACAAGGAACTGATCACACACCGTGTGGTCCAAAGCTGACCAAGGACGGCTAATATTCACGAGAACCCACGTAGGGGCTTAGGAAGGATTAGCTATTCACTGCTGCAGATTCTGCTTTTTCTCTAAACCAAACAAAATCTAGACTATACTTCTTGGCCACCTTTCCTACCTATGCAGGTCATCTTTGCAATTTCTTAAGATAAAAGGGTTACTGACAACACCATCCATCCCATTGCTAATACCTGCTAAAAACCATCATTAGCAAATTTCCTTCAGAGTCTGGGTTAAAGAGAAAATTATCTCACCTCATATACTTGCTTTTATTCATATTGAAAATTATACAAGTTAGTGGTAATTACCTCCTTGTCTTGACTACTAGGGAGGTCATGATTTCTAGGACAATTTTTTCCTTTTCTGTTTTTAATATTTTGTTTTTGCCTTTTATTGTATATTAATAGTTTGAGGTCTTGCTGTATACTATCATTCAAAAACTAAGCTGCTTCAAATCCTTTTTTTATAGTAGTTGAGGTTTAACCAGTGTTTATTTGCCATCATTAGACCAAAAATTGTCGCGTGAACAAAACAGTAATCAATTCACTGTATCCCTGAGGCTGGCAAGGGATTAGAACAAACTGTAATTACCAATTGTGAGTTAGCAACCCTCCCATGTGCTTGTAAGTATATCAAGGGGGTGATCTATACATTTTCCAAAAAGGAAAAGAAAAATTTTGAGAGAGTTTCCAAATCAAATAATTATGGAATAAAAATCCAGAAAAGTTAAAGAGCCAGTATGTTTGCTATTTTCCATGACTGGTTAGCCAGGAGAGGAAGCTGAAGAAGGGGAAAGTGATGTAATCACCAAACATAAGATAAACCAAGGAAAAATAACCCCTGCTCTACATCTCACGAATCTACATGAAGAAGTCCTAATTAGCGCATGTTTACAACAGGAGAACCTGATACGAAGGCAAGAGCTTCTTTACAACCTACAAACTCAGGCTCCCACGCTCTTTAACTCCACGAAGAGGAATCCTGTTGTGCTGCACAACCACGTGCTTTCACCGGTACAAGATGTACTTCCCAACCTCATCCCAAAGCGCTGCCACGTGTGCACCTGACTGCAGAGCATGGGGACATGTTCCTGACCATCGACGGTACTCACATTAGGCTGGGTCGGTGCCACTGGGTGGTCCGGTTGTTGTGGTTGACATAGTAAGTGCGACCCAAGTTGTCCACCTTTTCTTCCCACCCGGGGGGCAGGGGAGGGGGGGGAAGTTCCTCCTGGTGCTGAGATGCCGAGTCATTCGAGTCAACAACTTCCCAGCCGGGCTGTGGAGCACAATCAGAGGGGAGATGGTGAGGCTGCTTTGATGGCTACAGTGCGTCTGTGCCCTTCGTCCTCGCTCCTGTGCTCTCCGGCTCTGACGGTGGCTTCCTGCGCCACATTTAAAGAAATTCCCAAAATAGGGCAAAAAAAAAAAAAAATCAATTCTAGGAGCGTCTCAAAAATATTCTGAGCCATGGCCAATGAACTGCGCTGCCCTCTAAGAAGATGACACTGCAGGGTGCCACTCGGATGGGGATCTGCACAGGCTGTCACGTTACCTAAGTCACGTTACACTCTTTTCGTATTTCGTGTTTGTTATTTTGACCTGACGGCCTCCGGGGCCGTACAAAGCCTTGCCGATGATACGGGTCACGCTACAGCTGTCATCTTTTCAACACCTCCGTAAGGTAAGAGGGAGCTGGGAAGATGAGCCCTGCAGCATGTGTGTTCTCGCAGAATCCGTGGCCTGCCCGGGCATTGGGAGGCCCGGGGCGCTCTCGCTCCCCAGGGAGGACAGCATGGAGGCGGCTCCAGGAGGAGGGGAAGCTCCTGGGCTGCAGGAAGGACGAGCCGCCAGACAGCCAGGAGCAGCCTGGAAGCTGCTGCTTCCTACTCAGCCATTCCCCACCTGCTGCCGCCGCATCAACAGGCTTCCTGGTACCAGACTCAGAGGTGCTTTTTTTTGCAACACATATTTTCGGCATTAAGTATTCCTTCCTGACATTCCCTAGTAAAGTCACTGGAAAATTAAGTAATTCACTGATTATTACAGTTGGAAGGTTGGAAGAGTGTGAAAAAAAAAATTCCTTGGATTTGAGATAAAAATCTGTGGATGTGCTTATGAAATCTTAACATTCAAGACTGCCTACCACCCACTTCAGTCCTTCTCACAGAGAAAGATGAAAGCTTGCACATGAAACACTGCCTGGTAATATGACCTCTGGGTCTGAGGGAGGTTCCGTTAACTTGCCCATAATGCATTATTCACACATCATGTATATGCAACAGCTGCAAACAGATGTGCAAATAAGCCACAGAGAGGTCTTGTAAACGGACATTTTCTGAACAATACGAGAATCTGTCTAACAAAACAGCACCATCTGAAGCCTGAGCTGAGAAGGTACCCATGGTAGAGGTACGTGACTAGAGAGGTAAAGGTGGCCTTGCCGGGAGGGAACAAAAGAAAATTCCTCTGGACAGCTAATTCCAAAACGGCATTTCTACCTCGTGCACGCTCTCACCTGTGGGCCAGATGAGTAAGAAACCTGCATGAGTCCCTAAATTATTTTCGCCACTTGAAGCAATTCCAAGCGCTAAAAGGAATTTACAAAGAGCTGCAAGTCCAAAGAAGTAAGAGAATTAGATATGTGGGGAGAATTTCACATGGCGGTGGGCTGTTAATAAAACAGGGGTATCGCAGTTTAGAAAGAGACCCCTCTTCAATTATTAGTGTTACAACATGAAATGAAAAGTTTATCCTTTTTGCTAAAAACCAAACACGTCGGTAGATCTGTCAAAGACGTAGATTCACGGACACACTGAAGTTTCTTCACATTTAAGCTTGATAAACTTTTATTTCCTTAAATTATAAAGTCTTAAAGTGAAACATCAATATGCTCTTAGGCAAGGAAAACAGACCAAGGCCCGCAGCCCTGTAGCTTACCTCCATCTCATCCCTCTGCTCGCTGTTTTCTTCATCTTGACCTCCGTTTTTGGGCATATAGGCCATTTTCAATCGCAAAAATCCCTTAACTCGAGATTTATGACTGCACGATGGAAGAAAATCGGTTATAAAGGATGTGACTTGGTTACATCTTTATGATGGCTCATATTTATGATGCGTTAAAAAAAAATGCAATAGGAAAAGAAGTTGGAATTCTCCTCAGAGAAAACCAAGAGCCAAAGCATAAGAAACGGCAGCGGCCCGAAGCCTCACCTTCTTGGTCGGAGGAGAAAATCCTTAAATGTGTAGGGTCGCTCCATCGTTGGATCTTCTGTCTAAAGGAAGAAAAAGTAAGTGTCAATACTCCTGATAGTGTCGTATTTCAGATACACCCAAGTGGATTACAGAGAATACATTTGCAGGTTTTAGAACGTGAGCCTGGCGAAAACAGAGCTGGTTCCTTACCCAGTACTTGACAATTAATTACACATTTCATAGGTTACAAAGCTTTACTCAAGATCCACTAGATGTCACTATCAACACCCATTTTTAGGAGCCAACCTCAGCCTGAGACAAATTACAGAACTGTAGTCGTCATTGCCAAGTGTAATTTCTAGCTGCTGGGTGCAGGGCTCAATCTCACGCTGCTGATTAACTCTGGAGAACCAGGGGTCACTGGTGCCTGCCTGCTTGTCCCTGTGACTCAAGAAACCTTAAAATGCAGTTAATAGGAAAACATGCGAGATCAATCTGTGAATGCAATTTTACTTTATACTTTTAACATTAAAATATCATGTCATCTGAAAGACGGTTTCCTCCACAGAGACTGTCCTAGGTGGCGTCATCCATCAGCCTTTTGCTGGTGCTTATTTCAAGAAGCTATGAATGTAGTGGTGGTATTTATTCATTTTTGAAAGAAATCAGTATTTTATTGTGCAAAATCAGATGGTCAAAGCAAGCAGGCAACTGGAAAAATAAATGTTACTATTTCATTAATTTAAAAATACTATGTGCAGTAAAACTTCAAATACCTAGACTCTTTAATTAAACACAATTAAAAACATTTACTTCTGTAGCAAGAGAGACAAACCACAAAATGATTTATTATGTATCAGAAGGGTATGTGTGTATATATATGCGTTTATATTTGTAACATTATCTGTTTATGTCACTCTCTGCTTTAAACTCGCGATGGCTTCCTACTCTGCTTATATAATATGCTGAAAATTCTTTCCTATGGACCTATAAGGTTAAACATGATGTGGTTCTTTTTCTCTTTTTGCGGTACGCGGGCCTCTCACTGCTGTGGACTCTCCCGTTGCGGAGCACAGGCTCCGGACGCGCAGGCTCAGCGGCCACGGCTCACGGGCGCAGCCGCTCCGCGGCATGTGGGATCTTCCTGGACACGGGAAGCACGAACCCGTGTCCCCTGCATCGGCAGGCGGACTCTCAACCACTGCGCTACCCCGGAAGCCCTGATGTGGTTCTTAATTACCTATAACCTCACTGTGAACCAGTCTCTCCACTGACCCCACACTCCACCCATCCTGACCTCCTCTGTCCCGCGTGCACATCACATCTAATCCTGCTCTAGCAGGTCCTTCAACTGAACAGCTCTGGCTCCAGATGGCCACAGCGGTCTCCACTGTGTCATCCAGGTCTGGGATCCCAAGTCACATCTTCAGACACCACATCCTAAATCGCCACCATAGCCTCCCTTTATTATCCTCTGTCACAACATCCTGATTTACACCCCCTCTTCACCATCTGAAATTATCTTGCTGATTTATTTATTAACTAGTTTATTAACATCCATCACCTGTAGAATATAACCTCATGAGATCAGAGACTTGGATTTGCTTGCCACTGTATTCTTAGTGCCAAGAGCACTGCCTGACACAAAGTACCTGTACAAGTAGCTGATTAACCCACCTGATCTACAGTAAAGTACCGAGGCCACAGAAATTCACCATCACTCAAGAAAGTCAGTTATATTCTCTAGACATTTTTCTAAATTCAGACCAAAAAAAAAAAAAAAAATCAGAGAACTTACCGGGACTCTAAAAATGGAACTGTCCATACACTACGTAGTTTAAATGACAGACACCACACACATCAGGAGGCAGACGTCCTGGGTCTGTGTCTTGGCTTTGTTACCTAAGAGCCATGTGGCCAAGGACAAATTCCTTAGCTCTCTGTGCCTCAGTGCCCTCACCTACAGAGCAGGGCAGTAACAGGATCTTACAGAGTTGTGACGATTAAACCAATCATCTGAGCTGGTATCAATACGCAGCAAGTTCTCACAAGGGTTCCTGGCAACTTAACAAACGTTGGCCATTGTCATCATCAGCCAATTCTACATTTTCATGTCACTTGTGAGCACTGCCAACTCAACACTGCAAAAAGGCAGGGCGTTAAAAAATGAAAATTCACCTCCATGGACATTCTCCAGTGTGAACAAGACTGTTACCTTGCAGACAACAACGGGATTCTTCCTGGCACTACTCAGGCTCCTGCTGGATCCTATTCCCTGGAGAAAAGCCCAGAGGAGACTCCCAGGACAGCACTGAGATGATAGAAAGCCATCTCAAACAGGTTGATGCTAACAGTATTATCGGCCAAAACAGATGCTGCAACCCCCTGTCCCTTTTAAATGTCCTGTGGGCATTCAAAAGAAAATCTTCTGGTTACACAGCAATTTCATCTTAAAAAGATCTGTTGCTTTCAACAGAACTGCAGTTACTTTGACATATATGTAATGAGGTAAATAACTCTGTGGGCAAGTGGAAGGGAATGGCCTTATCAGGACCTTAGACTCAAAACAGGGATGCAACAGCTAAAAGCACCCAGGCCTTAGACGGAGCCCCCCTGCCTCCTCGGCCCTTGACTGCAACACAGATCAAGGCTGAAGACCCAAGGTCTGGTCGGTCTTCTGATCACTGGGCAAGTCAGCTCCCTCTCTGGGCCCAGGTGTCCTCACCTGTAGAATACAGGGAGTGGATAAATGGTCTTTAAAGTCCCTCTAAGGTCTGTGCTACTGAATTCTGTACACGTGAGAGGGAACCATTACCCTGGTACCAGCTGGAATTATAAAAGGGGTGTTCATCATCTGAGTTACCTTCAAGCACAATTAAGGTGCCAAATAATATCACCACCACCCCAAAAATGTCTCACTGTAGGAAAACTGAAATTTTTTCAGTTGCCTTGAGTGGCACTTGACTAAAATAGGAGAAATTAATGTTTTTAAAATAGCTCTCTCAACCCCAGCGTGTTTCCCATAGATACAGAGATTTTGCATCTGGTAGGGGTAATGTGCAAAGGGCAGGGGAGACGCAACTGACGGACGAGGCAAGGAAAGTTTCCGAGGCATAAAAGGCAAACACCCACCAGAAATGTCATTCTGTTGTTAATACGAGTCTTGGAGTTATTTTTGTCTCTAAGTAATTATTAAAGACAAGTCATAAAATCCTGTATGAACTTCTGGGCAATGACACAGGATTTAACAGACAGATGTAAAAATGATAGTGTTCTTTAAAAAAAATCAGTAAGAATAGGACAGTTACAGGGACTTCCCTGGTGGTCCAGTGGTTAGGACTCCACGCTTCCACTGCGGGGGCACAGGTCTGATCCCTGGTCGGGGAACTAAGATCCCGCGTGCCGCGCGGCACGGCCAGAAACAGAGTAGATCCTGAAATAGGAAAAGAAAACGCTACAAGAACAGGACAGTTACAGCTAAGTTCACTTCTGATGCCACACCGTGAAAGAATAAAATAGAGGAGCTCAGTTTGAGCTGCACTACAGACGTCAGGCTGGTGGGACTACCTTGCTTAAAATACAGTCCCCACCTCCTCGCTCCTCCACGTGCCTCCAGCTCGTCACACTGCCCAAGTCTCCCAGGTAACAACGTACGTCATCACAGTCGCCGTGCCTCTGCTTACAGCCAAGGTGCTGTTTCACAGAGCTGGATGGAAACTTGGTATCACCTATGTGTATGCCCTCATTTTATAGGGGAGAAAAACAGAGGCCCAAAAAGGACTGCTAACTTATTAAGGTTACCAAGGCAACCTGCCCATCTCCAAGCTCGGAGTCAACTATTCCTGAGAGATCTTTTAAAGCTTGACATTTGGAGACTTCCGTGAATATGAATCTATGTTTTCTTAATGCTCAGATCTGCATAAAAGGTCAGATGACTAACCTTATTTACTCTCCCTCTTCCCTCCTCGTCTTTTACTCACTCCCATCCACACTCAATAATAAATAAAATGGAAAAAAATATTAAAGACGGGTGGCATATCTGGAAGAGAAGCAGAGGAAATAGATCCCTACCATTCTAAATGCCTTGGGTCTAATTTCCTATCCTTTTTCTTCCACAAATAAAACTGGGAAAACTGGTCTGAGAGCCAAGAATGAAAGTGAATGACAAGTCAAAATTATTTTCTTTCATCTGGAAGCATCTGATAAAGCACCGAGGAATCCATGATCGAAGGGGGAAAAAGAAGTTTCTTTTCTTTCCATTATCACTCTTTACTCTTTCCTGTTTAGGGGACAAAAACCTAGCCAACACTGGCCTCCTCGGTAATCGAGGTGGTGAGGCTCCAACACGCAGAGCACACCCCAGCTTCACACAACCCTCCCGGCCCCGGCCCTCTGTGCCAAGTGGCCTCCTTCACTCGTCTGCCTGGCAGAACTCCAACCCGGACGGTCCCAATGCTCACAAGGGCACACAATTGTCCAGAGACCCAACAGTGGGCAGTGGGCCGAGAAGGACCCGTGGTGGCCCAGTCTGAGGTGTTCAAGCGCCCTGACCCTCTGGCTCTTCCTGGTAGGCTTCTCGGGATCAGGGACTTTATAGCTGCAAGGAAGGACAGCTTAGGAGAGCCATTCCTAAGATTTTAAGAGCATGGTTTGATCCTGCAAATGCCACTTTCCACCAGCAGCTGCACCCACAGGCCTCTAGGACTGCAGCAAGGGAAGAAGGCTCTTGAGCGAACATCAGTTACTAGGTCTAAACTATGTTTTTCAAAAAGCACACCCAAAACCCACAAAGTAGGGCATTTAAATGATTAAAGATAACTTCCTAACAATCGTGAGAGGTTACATTAACTTCAGTTTTGTGGTCTTGAATCTTCTCCATCAAGTTCCTGATTTAGAAAAGAGCTTCATTCAAAGGCTGCAACTTCTTAGACCAGAATCAAGGCAGAGATGACTCTTTTCTAAAGGAAGAAAGGTTCACGCTATCTTGGGGCAACAAGATAAAGCTTAAAATGCCTTGTAGTAAATAAGTGTGTATATATGTCAAGATGGAAGTGTATGCAAATTAGGTATTTTGCTAATATAGATTTTAAAGATAGTAACAAAAGATTACTTCTCTTCTTTATCTTAATTTCTATGATTCCAAATCTCTGGGCCTTTTCTCTACCTAAATTAAATATTCTTGGCATATTAAATAGGTAGAACTACAGAGAAACAGCCTCAGGTAGGGGAAAAAAGCTGAATGAAAAATCACCACGTAAAACTTGGTGTGGGAATCCCTCCACCCCCAGTTCCCTCCAACAGCCAGAATTATTATCTTAGGAAAAGGGCATCCAGAATCATGTATTTTTCACCTAAGCCAGAGAACTCTGGTCTCATCTCACCTGAGCCATCGAATAGGGTGCCATTTGCCACGTGTGGCTTTTTAAATATAAATTTTAATTAATTAGAATGAAATCAAATAGATAAATTCCGTTCTTCAGTCACATTAGCTACATTTCAAATGCTCGACTACCACATGTGGCTACCGTGATGGTGGCCCTGCTAAGCCACATGAGTGAGGAACCTGCTTCACCGATTCTTCATCAGAGAGTAGAATTATGCCTATCAGTAAACATCTGTTAAAGGAATAAATTCTCTATCAGCAAATGGGGCTGTAAAGAATTAATTAATAACCAAATACCCAGTCCGATTTGTTAAACCTTGAGAAGGCTTGGAAGGGTGGGCAACAGTAACTTCACCACCACATGACTGCTCTCCACTACCTTCCCTCATTATTAGTAAGACCTAAGTTCTTTGATCTAAAATTCGATGACATCAAACAATACTGAATCCACAGGCCACATAGCCATGTATATATAAACTGCCTTGACAGTGGTCATATGGCTATCAAGAAAAGAGCAACCATGATTTATCCACAAAATATATTCAAATGCTAACATCCATTTTACATGCCCACACCTGTGTTATCATACAAAATTAACTGTGCTATCTCCCCATGAGTGTCCTACACATATGATCAAATACACATATGAGAGCACCTCAAATCTTGGGACCAAAGCCATATATCCACTCAGAATATGCCGGCTGGGTTCTCCTACCACTAAGAGGATAAAGAATGCACCTTCACCTCTCCTTCTGCTCCCTCTGTGGTCCATCTTGGAGACTGCAGTGGGCTCCACAAAGCCAGTCAGTTTTAAGGAGGAGATATAGCACTCCAGTGTAAGCTCATCTGGGCACAGACTGAAAACTGGGAGGCTCCACTTCTCAACCGGCTCAGCTCCTGTGAAAGTCCTCAGTCCTCTCTGGTCTCTCCCTCTTCCACTCTTTATTATTTTATTTTTCTGCGGTACGTGGGCCTCTCACTGTTGTGGCCTCTCCCGTTGCGGAGCACAGGCTCCGGACGCGCAGGCTCAGCGGCCATGGCTCACGGGCCCAGCCACTCCGCGGCATGTGGGATCTTCCCGGACCGGGCCACGAACCCATGTCCCCTGCATCGGCAGGCGGACTCTCAGCCACTGCGCCACCAGGGAAGCCCTCCCGCTTCCACTCTTTAACCGGCTGGCTTCTATTCCAGCCTGGAGCCTTGGCACCGCTTCCTTCTTTGAAAGCTCACTCTTGCCTCCACCGAAATCCAAAGGTAAAATGTTCCCACTACTGATGTGGTCTCTGAAGAGGAACACTCTTCTATTCTCTGGGAGTTCCACTCAACCTTTCAAAACCAATCTGCACTCAATCACTCAAGGGATTGTTGGAGCAAGTTGTTTAAAAATTTCACCTACACCTCTTACAGTTAATACATAATTTGCCTTGACTGTGATGTGGTTTTCATGTTGGGGAAAAGGGAGGTTGGGGACACCCGTGAAAGAACTGGCCAACCAGCCAACACTAACGAAAAATGTGAGGCGGTTACAGCTTCAACCTGAACAGCATGAAGAGAAGACCCACTGATGGAGAAATACGTGAACAGTCTTCCTGCACAAAGGCTGAGACATCCATACGCTATCAATGTGACTTAAAATAAAAGAACAGTCAGGGCTCTGATGGCTTATGCCATCAAGCATAAGCCCACCTTCCACAAGCACCTTGGAGCTTCAGGTTTTTATACAGAAACAAACAAAAATATTCTAATGATATTACTTTTGCTTCCGATCTTTTGGAAGGGAAGGCGCTTAAAACCTTTCTTCCTTAACAGCTCCCCTGAGTAAGCAAGAACACAGTGCTTGCCATCATGTTTCTTCCCAACAGAGCTTCACAGCTTCCTGGGTGAGACACAGTCTTTCTTGGTCTTTAACAGCCATAGCTAGAGCTTCAACACAGCAGGAGGCTCACACTAGGTGGTTTGAGTCCTTTTAGTGTATAGACCACTTATACTATTTGCTCACATGACGCGTTTAAAAACATAATAAAATGCCCTTGGAAGGCAGAAATGTTTGACTTATCCTCTCTCAGGTGCTACTTTAGGCACTTTGTGCTGCCCCGGGGAAGGAGGGCCGGGAGGTGGAACACGAGACCATCTACCTCTCACCAAGGAGGTCTTGGACCCCCATCCTATCGATACTGGAACGTGCGAGAGTCACCTTTAAGCTCAGTTAATGTCAACAGCCCCAACTGTTTTGCTGCTCGTCTGAGTGGAGAGGAATAGTAGCAACGCCACACATGCTAACCCAGTACAACTTCTGAAGCCAGAGTGGGCGTTTCCGGCAGACAAGTTCACTCAGTACCAATAGCATCTTTTCTTTTGTCTCTGTGCCAACTGAGAAAGGCCATGGAAACACTAGCTTGTATAGATGTAGCCCAAGAGAAACAGCAGGTACCATTCCAGACAAAGGGAACAGACATTTGATTAGACCCAAGAGGTGAACTTGAAAGCAGGGACATTCCAGTGACAACAAGGAGGAGGGGTCTGACAGAAGCAGGTAGCTGACAAAGGAAGACAAACTAAGGAGCAGACGAGAAAGCAGCCAGTGACGCTGCCAGGCATCCGTGGATGGCTCAGATGCACTTGATTTTTACAGTTAAGCTATCTCCTATCCCCTTGAAAGGACCACCTTCTAGAAAGGGCCAGGGCCAGGGTACACACGCTTCTCCACTGTGTTGAGGAAATGCCGCCCTGAAAACACACCCGAACTGCAGACGGTTAGAAACTGCTGCTCAGAGCACGCGCTGTAAAGCAGGTGACCGTTCTTACCGGGAGATGACTAAGGGGTATGTCCACCTGTCCCAGGAAGTCGTCTCGTGTCTGTTGAGAAGAGAGAAAAGAATTAATGTTTCCGTCTATTTGCTGAGTGTCAGCATTCTTAGAAGTGTTTCTTTACAAATAGAGAAAGGTCCAGGGCCTGACATGGGAGAGCAGGGGGGATGGGTTGAAGGCAGAGACCCAGGTGAGGCACAGACAGCCGTCGCCTCGGAGACCAGTGAGCCCAAGGCCTCACACACCTGACCTTGAGCTGCCTGAGACTCTGCAGGGCATCTACCACCCAACCCATTGGAGACAAATCCTCTCTTGGACCTGGAGAGCATGCGATCAGTCAGGGAAGGGACACCTGGGACCCCAGAAGGTTTGGGGGCACAGCTGGCCCAGTTTAAAGAGAAGATGGTAAAGAAATGTTGGGACCATTTTCACGAATATTTATTAAGTGTTATAAACAAAAGAGCTCCTTGAGAGCTGAGAGTCTTGGGAAAGAGTCCAGTTATTAATATATCTTATACATTACTTATTAAAAAATGGCACTGAACTTTCAGTCTAGTAAGTACACTGCTTCAGAATCCAAGATCACGCATGAGCCACTGGTTACATTTTTGGACACACTGTGCTTCTTCCCCTCTCCATCTCCCACACAGACCTTGATGAAATGCACGTGGAGAAGCTCACAGGTGCCCTTTCAGACTCTGGGAAGCAACGGAAGTCATAACTCAGGGTCAGGGGTCCCTGGTCTGGACCACGGGGTGTCCAGTGGGTCACGCTGACACAATGTCCTGCTGTAGGAGGGCTTGTGTCAGAGCCTCTGATGCTTAGATGACCTGTGATGTGAACCAGAAGGAACACGACGACTTCTGTTACCCGTAAAAACACGCAGTTGCTTCTACCACATTCCAAATGCCTATTATAGCTGGAAAGTTCTTCAGACATATCAGACTTGTCCTACTGCTAGCCTGGGGAAAAGCCCAAGAGACAATCCTGACCTCCTCACTCCGGATCCTGGACTCTTGTTTTCACTCCTTACTGGTTTCCTATGAAATTGTCTAATTTATACAACACGCTTTTGAAGCACACTTGGAAACATTCTCTTCTTGCATTTGAAAAGCAGCAGCAGATAAATGTGAACAAGATTTACTGAAATGATTTGCTCCACGCTTAGAATTTCCTTTTATGTGATTAACTAGAAAACGATCTGTGTCCTCTAAGCAATACATGAAGGATAATGAAAAATCAGTTACTACTGGCTGAGCGTGCACAAAGCAGGAGAAGAGCCCCCATCCTTCTGACAAGACTCTGCTTTCTTGTATTTTCTCAGCTACGTCTGCCTCAGCCCACCATGGATACCTCACCGAGCATGTGGCCGTCAGGTGCCGATGCTGTATATCTTAACAAGCAGTGGTCAGCACAAGGCCCAGAAAGTGGACCTCTTCACTGTCCAAAGAATTAGGGAGCAGTCCCATTCTGAATTTGTCTGATTTAACTGTAAAGCCAATGTAAATGTCAGTTAATTCCACGATCAAAAACACAGAAATGGGGACTTCCCTGGTAGCGCAGTGGTTAAGAATCCGCCTCCCAATGCAGGGGACACAGGCTCGAGCCCTGGTCCAGGAAGACCCCACATGCTGCAGAGCAACTAAGCCCGTGCACCACAACTCCTGAGCCTGAGCTCTAGAGCCCACATGCTGCAACTACTGAAGCCCGTGTGCCTAGAGGCTGTGCTCCTCAACGAGAGAAGCCACCGCAATGAGAAGCCCGCACACCACAACGAAGAGTAGCCCCCGCTCACCGCAGCTAGAGAAAGCCCGCGTGCAGCAGGCTGCACAGCCAGACTCAACACAGCCAAAAAAAAAAAAAAAAAACCACACACACACAGAAATGTCTGATTCCTGACCATAAATTGTGTGTCTACCTAATGAGAGTAGTGAGGTCCTACCACTTGTCCCCTCTCCCCTCCTGCTACTGGTACTGATGCTGTGAAGGAACAGCACACGGGGATGCAACCATCAGAAGAAGACAGTCTTAGCTGAAGCTCCGTTTCATAATCTGCTCTCTTTGAATAGCTATCTATCGATGGTAAACCTAAGTGCATTTTAACAAAAATTCACAAAACATCCACGTGCCCGTGTTGTTTTGCTTGGGAGATGTTAGAGTTCTAAACCCATCAGATGAGTTCACCATCTGAACCAAGAAGAGACAGGCACCTGCAGCTCAGGGCTACAGTAGCAAAGCCAGTGCTGTGGCAAGGCCTCATCTCATCCTCACGGCAGCTGTAGTAGGTGGGCACCATTATTATACCCATTTTACAGAGGGGGAGCCTAGAGACCAGAGAGGTTCCTAGCTGGGTAGACTGGTTCCAGAGTCTGGGCTCTTAACTAATACACTGTCCCCCATCTCACTAATGGGCAGGAAAGCGTGGCTGTGTACCAGCTTTGGGCTTCTCATCAGGATGCTGGCTCTCAACAGTGTGGATGAGAAGGGACTCTGATGAGAGCACAGTTTATGAGACTTCGGGGAAGGGGGTTCTGCTGAAACGCTCATCTGGGATGTTATCCTTAACACAACCTCCTGTTCCGAAGTTTATGGGATCCCAGTGGTACTCACTGCAAAGCTAGGCGGCTTCACTTGTACCTTAACACGTTTTCTCATTACACTGAAAAAACAATTCCTAAAACAGACGAAGACAGAGCAACCTCACCCTTAAAGTAAACAGAAGGCTCTTATTTTCTGGTTTACAACAAGGGCGACTGTAATAAAATCATTTTAAAAATAAAATAGGGATCAAGTGTATAGAGCAGCACACGGTCAAGAGGTATTGGCTTAAAGAAGTGATTCGCCAGTCAGTGGAACACGTTGGTGAGATCTAGGTTTCAAAACATCCCACTGTTGCCAAAAGTACAGACATTTCAGGCGATGTAAAATATTTAGGTTAGTGACACTACACCAACATTAAATGTGTCTTCAATACCACAGAGGACATCTAGGAGGGACCAGAGGGCCTACTAGTGGCCTTTGCACCAAAATGAGAAGCTGGAGTATATCAAGGCCACCTGGCTGTGCTGATATGGCAGGATCCCTACCTGCGGGCCCTGGAGAGCCAAGGTTTGAGGCCCTCAGAGCACCGTTAGGTGGTTATCACTGCCACAGGATGACACCTTGCACCAATTTTATAAAAATACATTAATCAAGTAACTTAAATAATTTCCATTACAAAATTATTTCCATCAGGCACCATGTTAACCCTAAGAGCTTACAAAACACCAAATTAGTTTCAACTCACACAGTACATACTGGCATTTCTTGTGCTTATTTTTAAGTGGTAACTGTTGTCAATTTCAACCTCAATTACCTGTCACATTATCCTAGAGGCTGAAAATGTGCAGGTTAGTAACACAATTATACATGTTCCCTTCTGACAAGCCATCAAATATTTTCCCAACATAATGACAATGCAAAATGGAGCCCTTGAAATGTGTCACATAAGGTGAAACAAAAATCTATATTCCATTACTGGAAAAGTGAAATAAATATACCAAACAGTCTCTCTCTTAGAGTTTGTGTTCCAAATGACGATTAACTACATTCAAGACCATTCCTCCGAAGGAAAGGGACAAGTGTGTGCCCTTGAGAGGCCATGGAGAGGTATGTGAGAGGTATGTGTGAATATCACTGGACCCCAAAGCCTGGGGACGATCACAATAGCTCCAGTGAAACCCTAACACAGCCCTCGGGCATTTCTCATTGTGCGCACCGGGCCAGAGATGCCAGCACTGAAGTGGACACCAGGCTTAGCTGTCCTCACAAAATAAACGAGAGACGATTTCTCAAAGCACACATCTATTCAAGAAACACCACAGACTTTTGATCTTTAGGTTAGAATTGCACTCGAAGGATATGATCTGAATCTTACTACGTACTGATGACCACAGAGGTCACTGTGCAAGAGCTAGGCTAGGACTCTGTGCATTTCACATCGAAGCTGCAGGGGAGGAGGGGGACTATGTGGGGAGGACATCACCAGAAGTAAGGGGTGCTGGCATGTACAGCTGGGGTGGTGAAGGCTCTTTAGGAAAGGTATATCAGAAAGGACGGGCGATTCTTGGAAGGTAAAATGACCCGTGTGTAATACAGGAGCTATACAGTAAAGCAGCGCTTTTTAAACTGTGAGTTGCAATCCCACTAGTAGTTCACAAGAAGCATTAAAACAAACTAGATATAATGGAATAAAAAATATTAGAGCCTCACATGAAATGTAAGTAAGTACTGTTCCGAGGAATTTCTCTCAATTACATACACAGGTGAGTGCGTGTACTAAGTTGTGATGTCAAATTAATTTCTTCTCGCGTGTCACCATCACGAGTTTAAAAGCCACTTAACTCCAGCAAATGATAGCCATCCAGTGCTACCCATGTCCTAGAAAGCATCAAGGAGCAACTTCCAAGAAGATTATATTGAGAATTTCTCAAGACAAATGGAAGAGAAGTACCAGAGGCATTAGAACGTAAGCCACAGAAAAAGAATTTAAGAGTAAAGACATGGAATGATTACATCTTCATGTATTACAGATCAAGGTAAATCTCCCAACTCTAAACAGAGAGAAGAATAACCTTTGTTTTGCTGCTAAACCAGTAAATGCTTCTTCCTTGCGAGGCACGCAGCCCACACTCGGGCACCAGCACCGACCAGACAGGGGAAACGGGTTCTATTTTTAGAGTGACTTTGGAAGCATGCACTCTGAATTATCTAAATAATGAATGGCTTGAGAAACTTTTGCAAAAGCTTTTGGACAAAATGTTATAACTATAGTGACTCTTCAACAGTCTACTGTCTGGAGAGTCACCTGGGTGTCGAGATGCACTCAGTTTTAGGTGCTGTCTCATTCCTCAAGAGAGCACGAAGGCAGCTTTACCACCACACACGAAAGGACGGAGGAATATTCTTTTTTCTCCGTCCATACACTCCAGCCTGTCCTCCGACAGCGGAGCTGCTGCGGTTCAGGAGGAGAGCATGAGTTTGGCCTCCACCCACACCACCCATCGCATAATCTAACGTCTTACCACCTGGTGCCTCTGGCTTTTCAAGGTGAGTTGTTTCAAAACGCAATGTCAAAGTTACCTTAATGAAACAGCCAAGTGGAATTCCACTAAAAATAAAGAAAAAGGTCCAGTGATGACATCCTCTGAACGCACACGCTCTTACCAAAATCCACTTGGTAAGCGCCAGAACACAAAACCCAAACGAAATTCAGATACTTTTTTTTGCAAAACACAAAGAGCTTGCACTCCGCCAGCCTCTCTGCCATTTCGTTTAGAGCTTAGGGCTGAAACCTCCCATTCACTAAAACGGAATAAGGTGTGCCCTGGAGACACCGGCTGTTATTTCTAACAACAAATAAGACCTCCCTGTCAACAAGATGTCAGCGCAAACTCAAAGGACTGTTACAGGCTCTGTAAATCACGCTGGGTAGGCGGGCGGAATGAAACCGTGCTGGCTGGATGTGTGATCATGAAGCCCTCTATTTTAAGGGACACTTTGCTTGAAATACAGAAGACAAAACAGAAGGGGCAGACAGAGCAGAGAACCGTCCTGCTGGCAAAGGCTACGGTAGCTCGGCAGTAGCCGCCAGGCTTTAACCAGGAGCATAACAAGACCGGTTCAAACTGGACTTTCAGGTTCCAGGGGAGTCCCCACTGCTCCAGGTGTCCTGCTACCACATCAGGGATGAGGTGCGCTTGACGCCCCCTCCTCCCTCCAAGTGGGTGGAGGAAGCTCCTGGGCACAGTCCAGTCCTCTCCCCCCTCCAAATGTAAGCATCTTCCAGGCCAGGGGTCAACTGAGGGCCACAGGAATTACAGCCTTCTGCCAAGCTTGATACTCTGAACTTAAGATCCAATAAACTCCGGGAATGCAAACACTGGGAAAGAGATTTGGGAACCAGACGCACAAAATGGGAGCCGCAATGCTGAGGTCACTGGCTCCTTCAGGCAGGGGGTCACCCATAGGCAGACGATGCTACACTGTGCCCGGCCTGAAAGGCACAGAGACTAGGTGCCCTCACCTCCTAGGGGCAGAAGCTAACTGGCCCTGTACTAGATAGATAAAAGTAACATGAGCCACATCTAGAACTTGAAAATTTCTAAGTCCCATAAAAAAAATAAACAGGCGAAATTAATTCTAATAATATATTTTAGTTGACCCAATATATCCAAAATATTCATTTCAACATGTAATCAATATGCAGATTATTACTAAAAGTGTCTTACATTCTTATTTTTGTGCTAAGTCTTTGAAATCTGGTGTGTGCTTCTCGCCTACAGCACACCTCGCTTTGGACCACCTGCATTTCAAGTGCTCGATAGCCACAGGTGGTTGGGTATCTCTGTACAGACACTGACCATGACTGCCGCATCTCAGAGGCATGAATAGAACGCTGCAGGGATACAGCGGGGGAAGTGACTAATTCTGTCCAGGGTCAAGGGCAGGCATGACTTTACGAAGGATGAAGTCTTCATGCAGGGTCATTTCTTCTCTGGAGAAGTTTCACGATCGATTTTTCTGCAAGCAATTTTAATGATAGATTAAATGTATAAAGAACAAAAGAAAGTAAAGATACCTCTAGATTCTGTTGTTTATCTGTGAACTCAGCTACCAATAAATAGACTTTAATAATCTGAATGAAATGATCCACGCCAGACACGTTTAGTAACCAAAGCGGGTAAAAGAAGGATCGCAGGATGGGGAAAAGGGCACCTAGGGACACCATGGGTTCAAAGTCATTCTTATAGTTTGATTTCATTAACAGGTTTACTGCTAAAAGCTCTTCCTCACACTTCAAGGCATTTGAGACTAGCAGCCCATCTCCTTGTCTCGCTGGACAGTAGTTTGGGTGTGCGGAATATCGTCCTCAAGCAAAAACAGATCACATGTAACATAAATGCAGTATGGTATCATTCTTGGAATTTTAACGAGTGACGACTCCGAGCTACAAGAGGTACTGGAGGTACTGGAGCTACAGGAGGACGCTGACTGGCTTTTCAGAGGAGCTCTGGCATCCCAGGTCGGTCCTGATAAGGCTTTTTCTGCAATGGCTGTGTTCTGGCTGAAACCACATCTCTGGCCAGTGGCCTCTATCAAAGTTTGCTGCGGGGAGAGCTCCATCCGGCCATACCCTGGTAAGAACCTCAAGACCGCAAAGAATAATAAGCTTACGAGCAGCTCACCAATCGTGTCTCAGTAACCTGTTATTAGCAGGTTAAGAAACTTGCCCAGGGTCACCGAGTTAGTAAACGGCCGCCAGAATGTGAACGCAGGCAGGCCGGCTCCAGGGTCCATGCCGTCACCACCACAGAGTGACGTCACACTCCACGGACTTAAAAGCGAACATTAACAGGCTCCCCCTACCCCCAGAAGACTCTAGTCTGATGTGCTGCTGCCCCCAACTCCACATCCCCTCAGGTGACACTTGCCAGATACAGTTCTTGCAATCTGTCAACTCCCATGGAACATAATCTCAGCACTGTCTGTCCTGTGCCTATTCTTACATGTGTCCTTCTTTCCTTACCTGTATATTAATACAAAAATGAAACGAGTGAAGTATACGTTTGAAAGAGAAATGAAATGGAGCTAAAGACTTCCTATTCTTTGATTAATCCCCTCCCCCTGCCCCAACATCTTTTAAAGCTGAGCTCTTCAAACTGCAGCAGGCAGACCTCGGAGGATAAACAAAGACTTTCCAGGGAACTTGGGCATGCGAAGTTTTAAAGAAATCAGTTTCTAGACCCCTCCATAGGTCCTCTTCCCTAAACTCGATGTGCCTGAGAACACAGTCTGTCTTCTGCTCCCTCGCCTTTCCTAAATCACAACCCCCTTCTCCCACTTTCCAGAGAAAGGCGTACTTCTCACCCTTCCTAATCTCACCACCGTGCGGTTTTCTGGGTACAGTTTGAAAAGGCACAGCTCCCGAGCTGAGGGGACATGAGACAGACTCTTACTTCCCCTGGACGACTAGGCTAACGGAATGACAATGTCTTGCATATTTACCATCCATCCAACTAATTTTGTTGTTTATTTGATTTAAAAAACGAAGTCAGATTTTTAAATGACAGGAAATAGCCTGATATGGCTGACGTGTTTTTAGCAATAAGGACTGATTTGGTTTAATTCAATTTCATGGCAGGTATTTTCCATAAAATGGGCTGTATCTGCGATCACAAGATAAAAAAGAACCAAAATACTGGATATGTTATGAAATATATTTAAAGCACACACAAAGTACTCAATACATTAAAAATTACATCTTTTGCAACTAGTGGACTAATAAGGTATCAAGTTACTGATAAATTATGATGTCATCTTAAAAAAACGTGTGAGAAACAGTTCTTCAAAATTCTTTCTAAGGTTTATTGAGCAGAGACGTTTGGAGACCAGAGTTTAAAGCACACAATCGATCATCAAGTCAGGTCATTAACTGGGTTGTTATTAAAAAGTTTCCCTCAAAACTCATTAAGTATTTAAAGCTTCCTCCTCCAGGGGACAGGGCTGCAGCCATGAAAAGGAAAGGCTTCTCCTTTCCATATACTACGCTGGTGAGAAAAACAGCCTGGAGAGGAAACCTTCAAAGCTTTGTGAAAAATTAAGCAAATGATTCCATGCACCTTCAGATTACACCATTTAAAATAAGGAATTTGAAGGACGAAGAGGAATGTCAGTTTCAGATTCTAGCAGGTGCACATTTAAGAGCAGCAGAGTATGGGTCCTCTTCCACTCCGGCACCTACAAAGGACACCCTGGGAAACAATGGCCCAATACCTCCTCCTTCTGGGCTCTTTAGGACAGATTAACATCCACGGGTACCTGAGTGCAGTTCTTCTGAACAGAAGCACCAGGACTCAAGTGTGGAGGTAACCAGGGGCCCCTGGCCTGGCTGGACATTACGATCTCCTGGGAAGCTCTCAAAGCGCTGCTATACCCAGGCCTCACCTGAGACAATTAAATTTCTGGTAGAGGGGCCCAGACCCAGGTGTGTTTTAGAAGCTCTCCAGCTCATGCTTCTCTGAGGCCCGGGTTGACAACCAGTGAGTAAACCTCTCGGTTCTCCTTCTTCACGAAAGAGCAACTGTGACTACCTGTTAAACTGGTAGAATTATACTGATTAGCAAACTAATATTAAATCGCAGCCTCTAAAGGTGTAAGAGAGTTCGTGTTCCCTGCGTCCCAACCCCAGAGCTCCCCTCCTTTGTGCCTCTACTGTCCTCCCAGAGGAGAACTAGCTGCACCCATTTACACGTGTTGGTAAAAATAACTGCCCGGGCCCGGAATGTGGATGAGATGGGGGAGGGGGACGATTTCTGGCCACCCCTGTTTAGAACCCTAGCCCTCTGGCCTGATAGGGCTGAGATATTAATAGGAATGAGACTCACAGGTGCACAGACAAAGCACAGAGATTTCACTGGTCATGGCCAAGGGCTATCTGCTTGCCATTCTAATACCAGGGCTAAAAAGACAAATCCCATTTCAAAATAGAATCAGAGAATGTGGTCTTTAGGAGGGACCTCAAAAGTCATTCAGTGCAAAATATCTGAGACTCCTCTCTCTGTCCATCCTTCAAGTGGGTGCTCACCCCACCTAGTTTTAAGCACCATCAGTGATGGGGAGCTCACTACCTACTGGGTCGGGAGAAAGGGTATAGGCTTTGGATGCATATACGCCTAGTTTAGAAGTCCCATGTCTATCTAGAAACAGCTGAATAGCTAGAGGCAAGTTTCTTAATCACCATCAAAGGCTGATCATCTCATCTGTAAAACGGGGATAGAAACAACTTTATTTTGCACAGTCACTGGGTATTAAATGGGACAATTGGATTCAATAAGCATAATTCCTAACCCAGGGCTTTTTACCCTCAGCACCGCTGGCATTTGGGGCTAGATAATACTTTGTTGCAGGGGACCGTCTATGCTACGCATTATAGGGTTTTAGAAACATCCGGCTTTTATCCACAACATGCAAAAGCAACCCCTGCCCCTCAGTTATGATAACCAAAAATAGCTCCAAATACTGTCAGATGTCTTGTGGGGGGGGGTCGTGGATGGGACGAAACTGCCCCCAGTTGAGAACCGCTGTCCTAAGCCACTTCCCCCCCTGTACTCCGTAAGGCGTTCATGGCATCTTTGGGCAATGCTGTAAGAATGTTCTCGTGATCTGGTGTTCGTTTTTCTTTAACTCCCACCCCCCGAAGCACCAGGGAAGAAGGAAGCGTAAGTTAAGTTTCTGTACCTCGAAAGTGGCAAAGCTGAGACCTGAACAAGAGTCCCCCTGACTGCAGCACTTAACATTTGTTTCTACAATACCACGTTCTCTTAGGGGCTAGCTAATCTCTCACAGGGGGATGTGAGTGGCTTAATCGCTCATTTGAAGAAAGTTCCGTCCTTACCAGTTCTAGCTGGTTTCCCTCTCCCCCTCCCCCCACCCCGAGAGCAAAGCTTCATGCACTGGACTATTTCCTAATTAATGTGTAAAACAGAGAGTGGGACAGAGTTCACTAGATGGCCGCCAGGAAAATCCCTGAGAAGCTGAGACTGGTGGCTGAGCTCCTTCTCCGAGTGAGCTGTGTTTAAGATCAACAGCAAGAGCTATGCAGTTATCAGGAAGGAACTGAAGCTCTGGGCCAAAAACGTTTCCAGAAAAAGGGACCGTGTTGTAAAGAGCTATAAACTGAAAGCATACAGTTGGGCTGGCGTCCAAGCCAGGAAGGCCCAGGAACATGGGAGAGAGAATGTGCACGTACTTTAGATAAAAATCACAGGGGAGAAAAATGCCCCCAATACTCCCTTCCCTGTCACATCAAAAGTCTTGAACAATCAAACCAACGAAGACGGAAGTTAGCATCACGGGCGCCAAACCTTAAGTCTTCAACTGATGTCTCAAAACACAAGGCAAACCTGGGAGAAGAAAGCTGTGACTTTTCCTGAGAATCACGGGGCACTAACACTCAAATGCCCACATGCGGTGCAAGAAGTGGTCGAATATTCATGTTATTTGTAAACCCCACTAGCGCTGGAACCAGGATGAGGCCAGCGAGGCCCGAGAGCAGGGTTGCTCATGCTGATTTAAGTGCTTTCTTAAATGCTGAACCCCAGATGCCTCTCTTGCTCCCCCGTAGTCCTTGCCCTGAAACCCACCTTTGCTGCCACGTATGCCCTGCACCAATGACTCCAAGGAAGGGGAGGTACTGCCTTTGAGAAGCACACGGCCTAGAGGCATGGGTTCTAAATTACAGGCGTGGACGTGAAGTGCGCCAGGGAAAAGAATCCCAGAGGCTGGCCCCTTGGGTGCTAGTCCTGGCTCAGGAACCAACTAGCTGCATGACCTTGGGCACTAAGCCTTCCCTGCACCAGGTTCCTCATCTGGAAAATGGGGCAATGACCACCTGTACTTCCTGTTTCATAAACCATCACACACCTCAAACGTCCGTGTGTGTGGAAGACTTGTGCAAGCTACTGTGGAATGTGATTAAGCTGCCCTATTAATGAACGCTTTGAGAGCTGAGAAATGGGAGGAGTCGGGAGGATCCCTGCCAATAACCAGCCAACTGTAAAGCACACGGCTATTTTTAGAAACTCGATCGTTCAATCAGTCTGGTCGTCGATCAGAAAACTTCTTGTATTGCCAAGAGCTCAGCACAGACAGTCTGAGAAACCCTGTTCCATCCTGAGGGCAACCCACATGAAAGAGCCTTAAAAACGAAATGAACTGTTGTAAAGTTAATTATCCCTTAAAGAATAAATACATGAAAATGGAACGCAATGTCAAGGACTGAAGGAAGACTAAATAAGCATAAACAGGTTAGTCTAAGCTTCGAAACAACTTCTTTCTTTTTTTTTAAAGATGATCTGCAGTGAGGCTATTCAACAACTTTTAAGAAGTTACACAAAAGAATCCATTTATGTATATGTTGGTTGTGCGGAACAGGAAAGCTATAATCCTAAAGAAAACTGTATCATAAATAGTGATCCCGAGGCTAGACTACAAAGGCTCAGGACATCTATGAAGTGACCGGAGCGTGAAGCAGCACTCACCTGGGGGCTTCAACTACCCTCTGCCTCCACCCTGAGCTTCTCGGCTAACATCCCTCACTAGCTGGGGCGACACGGGGCCAGGACGAGCCCCTATCGACATCATCCCACTGTCACCCCTCCAACTGCACACTGCAGGGAATGGCAGGGCGTGGGGGCAATGACTCTAACAGCAGAGGTGAGTCACCTCCGGAGCTGGGTTTGGGGCCAGGGCAACGTTCTAGGTCCTCCTAAATGTTAATGAGCACTCTGCATTACCCTCCATCATATTTCCATGGCTTATTTTAATAGGAGTTAAAATTTCCCTACAAAAATCTTTAAGTAAAACTAAGGTCATTACTTTACCTTGGGATGTGCAGGTACCAGCTTGAAAAAGCATAGGCTACATCAGTGACTGCAGGGACCCAGGCAGAACTGGGGAGCAGTGCTCTCTCTCTGACCTCGAGCGAGCTACTTAGCTACTGGAGTTGTGAAAACAATACGTGCAAACCTGGCACCAGACACTGAATAAAGGAGATGCCTGACAAGTAAATTAAACCGTTGTTATTCTACAGTATACTTCCCTTCCCAGAAAGAAAACCAGGAAGAGTCACAAATTGGAGACTGCCTTTATGAGCTGGTCTATGTGTTCATAGCCATAAACTGTACAGAGGTCTATACAAAAAAGGCACATAAAAATATAATTACATTCCCATGTAATTCTTAACCTTCTCATTGATCAGAGCATCCGACTGCATCAAAATTAAACTTCTAGTGACCACCTTCCTGGGCCAAACATTAATTACTGGAACACTGAAGTGGGTGTCAATCTACAGCAATGGCCCCGGGAATTTGAACGCTCTCAGGTAAACAGATATAAGGTAAACACTTAAATGAGCTTTAAACTGTCATTCTTTTTTATTTTTTTAATTAATTAATTAATTTTTGGCTGCGTTGGGTCTTCGTTGCTGCACGCGGGCTTTCTCTAGTTGCGGCGAGCGGGGGCTAACTTTGTTGCGGTGCGTGGGCTTCTCATTGCGGTGGCTTCTCTTGTTGCGGAGCTCGGGCTCTAGGCGCACGGGCTTCAGCAGTTGTGGCACGTGGGCTCAGCAGTTGTGGCTCGCGGGTTCTAGAGAGCAGGCTCAGTAGTTGTGGCGCATGGGCTTAGTTGCTCCGCGGCATGTGGGACCTTCCCAAATCAGGGCTCGAACCCGTGTCCCCTGCATTGGCAGGTGGATTCTTAACCACTGTGCCACCAGGGGATTCCCCAAATTGTCATTATTTTATCTATTTTCTTACTTGAGTTTTTCTCCATACTTCAAAGGAAAAAGTATTGAAGGAGTTACCTGGGGCCCTAACTCATCATGGATCTAAGGAGAATTCTTAGATTTCTATGCCTTATTATCTCCATTATAAACTACAGTAATTCTAAGGCTCTTTATGTGTGTACAAGTCCCAGAACTTAACAAGATAAACTTACTGTACCAGTCTGTCTTGTCCTTAGTGACAATTTTGGATAAAATATTAACTTGAAAGTTTCTATAGTAATCTGTAAATCAAGCAATATGCACCTACTTTCAATTTAGAAACTGACAGAAAAACCTAGAACAGTAGAGAGAGTGGCACATGGCGCAAACCCTGCCCACTGGAACCTCACACTGCATCATGGTGGAGCCCCTCCCACCCAGCAGAGCCCAAAATACACTGGAATTCAATCGTGTTTATTACACTGAGTGGAGCTGGGGCTGTTTTGACTACCATGTCCAAAGAAACTACAAGCATGACTTCCACAGACCGAATTCTTTTCTTCTCCTTCTGGCATGACTCTGAGGACCAGACACCTGTGCACGGCAGCACTGAGAGAGGGTGGCAGTGGCTCTGTCTCTGACTTTCACTCTACTCCCAGCCCTGCATCTTAGTTTGATGGTGACTTGATGCAGTTACTTAATCTCTCTAAGCCTCAGTTTCCTCATCTGCAAAGCGGGGATGATAATAGCAACACTGAGATGTGGTGTGCGAACCAGCAGTAACTTTCATATGGAGAGAACCCAGAGAGTGTTAGCTGCATCAGGACCAATAGACGGAAGGGGGTATTAAACCCAAAAATATTTCTTCAGGTACAAAGCGCAGCAAAAACTTCTTTTAAGCTGGGGGTAGTAACCCTCCCGAATGTGTGCATGACACAATTCCTTTGAAGCTGTAAAGCAACAACAACGGTTAGCACACAGGGGACACTCACTCTGTGCCCAGCACATTCTAAGTGCTTCACGTAACTCACCTCCCTCAATCCTCCCGATAAGCACATTACGGACATGCAGACTAAAGCATGGAAAGGCTAAGTAATCTGTCCAAGGTCAGACAGCTGGTAAGTAGCTCAGCCCAGATCTGAACTCTCACCCAACACCTACAGTCTCTGAAGAGTCACACAGGCTTAGCTGCCTGTATTCACAGTATAATCCCCAATTCTTATGTCCTTTGTTTTCTTGCTGGATAAAAAAGTCTTCTTACCCAGGCGCTAGCTCATCCTTGCCTGTTCCTTCAGGAGCCCGTGGGACATGTGGCAGGTCATTAAGGGACCCACTTAATTACATTTTGAGAATAAATAACAAAGTTGAGCCTTACTTTGGATGCCATTCTGAGAAAAACTGAGAAGAGTTACAACTATGACTCTTAAAATCGTATAAAAGCCAGAGAGTCTTTTCTAAGCTCTCCACCACCCTCATCCCAATTCATCTCCAAGAGGGGCCAGTGGAGGCGAGGACACTGCTTTTCTAAGCAATGTATTTATGAAATACGTATAACCTAATTATAACTGTTTCAGACCCTGTCTGTTAGAAGCTGTCCACGTTTTCTCTACCCACCCAGAGAAAACAATCTCGGGCGTTTCAAAGCCACAGTAATGGAGACTAGCTTTACAGTTAAATTTTCAAAAAGAAAACAAAATATATCCAATTTATACAAAGGCACTGGAAAATGTTTTTGATTCACTAGTACATATTGCGTTTTTCTTTTTAGGCATCAATGTGTCAAAAAAAAAATCTTGGTATCTTGCAGTCAAGAAATCTAACAGCTTTTCATATCAGTCTATGCCTCTCTCCCTGCAAAGGAGACAAAAAATGGTAACTGAACAAAGGCACGGATGTGGCACCTTCCCCAGTCGCTTATCATGCAGGGTGCACATGCTGTGTGAACAATCAGCGCCTCTGTGTGGGAGGAATCTTTTTATTCTGAAAATTCAGGTAAGAACTTTAATAAAATAGAATGATCAACTCCAGAATGACTCTGTTCAAAACAGACCAAACTGTGCCCAGCCACATGCTTTCTTCAACCTGATCACACACGGGGGGGTGTGTGTGTGTGTATGTGTGTGTGTGTGCATGTGCGCACACACGCATTTTAGAAGCAAAAGTACATGCACACCTTCCTTGATTAAAGATAATGTTTAGAAGACAACTGTCATGGCTATCCAATCTGCGATCATGGTATGAATCACTCTTAGACAAAGGCTGCAACGGAACCATTTACTTATTTAATTTTGATTTTTACTGGAAGGAACATGCTACGTAGCAATTCAAGAAGCCCAGGGAACAAAAATACGGGGAGACGTTGTCATATAAAATGTAATTTAGGGACTTCCCTGGCGGTCCAGTGGTTAAGACTTCACCTTCCAATGCAGGGGGTATGTGTTCGATCCCTGGTCAGGGAGCTAAGATCCCACATGCTTTGCAGTCAAAAAACCAAACACATAAACAACAGAAGCAATACTGTAACAAATTCAATAAAGACTTTAAAATGGTCCACATCAAAAAAAAAATCTTTAAAAAAACCAAAGTAATTTAGAAGCCTGGTTGACATCCAAGGTGAAACGGTATCCCAAGAAATGTTCCATTTGTCATCATGTGCCTGTTGGAAGGGACCAGGTGGGGCAGTGTTTGATTACTTAGGGCAGTGCGCTAATCAGAACCAGTAAACTCGCCCAGTCCACAGACATTTTTTGGAAAGGAAAAAAGGGGAGAGAGATGGAAAAGACAGACTTTAAGGACATGTTTTAAGCACTTTATATGCATTATCTCATTTAATCATCCTAATAACCCTGACGGAGGTACCATCATTAGCCCCGCTTTGAAGATGTGAGACCTGTGCTTTAGAACAGTTCAGTGACCTGCTCATACCACCTGGTCCACTAAGCAGGGCCAGGATCCAGGTAGTGATGGGCCCAGGATTCAAACTCGGGCTTGGCTCATCTCTCCATGTTTTGTCTCTGTGGATCTAGTTAAGATAACCAGGGTCGCAGAGATAAACTCAACAGCAGATAGCCCTGGACTCCTATCAAAATCATGAATTACAACTCAGAGACATGCAGCTCCTCTTAAAACATATATACAGAAAAGATAATCACGTTTCTTTTTAAAGGGATATTATCATAGTTTTCACCAAGATATGTGACATTCATGTAGACAGATTGAGCTAGGGCAAATTCCAATTACCCCAAATGACAGTACATGATACTGTAACAGATTGACTCTACTGTAAAGTTAAGTTTCCTAGATTTTATTCTTCTGTATCACTGATTCACAGAAGTGATTCTGTTTGTGTTTGCTAGCACAGAGGCACTACCTTCAAGAATCTGAACTGCTGTTTTATTGGAGAAAGAGACACTGAAGCCTAGATAATGGCACCATCAAAGTACAACAGGAAAGAATAAGACACCCAGGAAGGCACACTTGCAGGAGGCAGCTCTTGGGAAAAGACCTGCAGACAGCAGAAAACAACGCAACGGGGAACAGTCAAGTGGTGAGTTGGACGTGATCATTTAAATCTCTCCTAGGTCTAATGTTCCAGCGCACAGAGCCATCCACGCCAAGCACACAGGCTCAGGGCTAGAACAACCACTGTTGGTACCACCCCCTGGCTCTCTGGATCTAACCTTTTTCTTATGACTCATTTTACACGTACGTCTTCCCTTCCAGCAAAACCACAAGCAGCCTCAGGACAGACACAGTCTTATACATCTTTGTATCTATCTCCCACTGTGCCTAGGAACAGCAACAACACATGGTACGTTCTCAATAACTGCTTGATTTAACTTCAAGAGTAAAACGACCCCTGCAGGATAGAATGTGAATCCTTTGGCTTTCTCTGTAAACTGTCCCAGGTGTTGAAAATGGGGTGTATAGGCTGAGTAATGGCTTACAAAGATATCAGGTCCTAAATTCCTGGAACTTGTAAATGTCAGCTTATCTAAAAAATGATCTTTGCGGATATGACTAAGTTAAGGGTCCTGCGATGGGCAGATTATCCTGGATTATCCAGGCAGGCACTAAATGGAATTACAAGTGTCCTTATAGGAGAAGTACAGAGGGAGACTGAAGACAGAAGAGGAGGTGGCAATGTGACCTTGGAGGCAGAGACTGGAGTGATGTGGCCACAACTTAAGGGATGCCACGTCCACCAGAAGCTGGACGTGGTAAAGGACTGATTCTCTCCTTGAGCCTCTGGAGGAGCACAGACCTGCTGACATCTTGATTTTAGTCCAGTGATTCCGATTCTGAACTTCCGGCCTCCAGAATTGTGAGAGAATTCATCTCTGCGTTTTTAGGCTAAGTCTGCAAGTAAGTTGTTACAGCAGCCATAGGAAACTCATACATGGACAAAGACCAGTCCAAAAACCTGTTTTAGGAGAAGAGAACCGGAGGGCTAGGAGGATGCCTCACCCTTGGACCAACAGGGATGTTTTCTGTGAAACTAGCAGAGACTGAATTGCCAGGGGAATCCTGTTTGAACCCAAAGAACTTCCTGACCAACAGCCCTGTGAGGTTCCATTCCAACCTTTATCCTGGGCACCACCAGAAATAAAAATGCTATTCATGGGCCAAACTCAGATTCCATGAGAGCGATCAGGGGACCACCGAAGGTTGCCCCCCAACATTATTTTACAACTGACTCATTAATCGGGTTGAGATGCACACACAGTACATTTCCCCTGCCCTGCCCAATGCTTCCGGTCTGTGCTCACACACCAGGAGGTGCTTTCTTCCTGGAAACACGAAGACGACACAGGCAAAAAGGAAATACCTTTCTTTTCCAAACCCCTTCAAAGTCTGCTTAAAACAACTATTTCCCCCCATAAAACCTAAACGATTCTGAAGAGAATCTCTACTACCTGCCAGTAATTTCCTCTCTCAACATCCAAAATCCTCCTCCATTTTTATGTGCCTGCCCTGAGAGCCCAGGCACAGCTTGGCCGATTGTACATCTACTTACACACACGTCTGCTGCAATTGTCTTTCTTCACAGTGTTATACAAAAACGCGAAGCAAAATGCTGTAACATCCCTCACTATTCTGAGTTCATTAAACTGTGGTTTCTGAGCCGCACGATTAAGTGAGATATTTAAAATACTGAAGTACTTAAATTTTATTTGAACTACGGTTTCTTTTAAAATAAAGCTCCACTGGCCATCTGAATGCTTGAAGGTTCTGTTGTGGCTGCTTTTACTGTTGTAGTTTTAATACTATTTAATAATTAATTTAAAACGGAAGACAAGTACACAGTGTGAAACCTCTCAACTGCTTTTACCTCCGACCTCAAAAGTTGAAAGGAAGAATGGAAGCTGGTCGGGCAGTTTAATCCAATGTCTCGCAATGAGAATAAACCTAAGAAAGTCCAGCACTGTGGCACAGAAAGCGCGTGCTGGCAGGTGCTAGTTTCTGACAGAGCAACCGTTTCTGTTCATTTCAGAACGGCCATGTTTTTATTTAGCCACTTGCTAAGAAATCTGTGTCAACAGCTGCTTGGTTGAAAATAAAAGACTATCAACTATACTTCCATTTCTTTAAAAAAGCAGGGAGATAAAAAAAATTCAAGAGGTTGAATCTGGAGCCATTCAGTGAAAGTGCTTTCCCCCCAATCCCAGATGCAACTTGTTCTTAAAAAAAGGCGAAACCAAATGAACCCACGTCAAACCAAATTCAACAGGCTTGATAAGACATCCCACCAAGGATTACAAAAGCTTCCTGGTTATCCTGGTTATTTAAATTAAATGAGAAAATATTACCAGACGGTGGCAGGAAGGAGAACCCTTCCGTTTATTTTGGGAAAAAGCAGAAGGTGTGGTGTGCATTGCCAAGATATTGATTCATGATCAGATTTCCCACGTGCTAATGTGAAGGTTGGTATAAAGGTCACAAAGGTCGGTATAAAATGGGAATTCATGTCACTGAACACAATTAGTACATGAAATATTTCCTAATGCCCAAACCCTTACTCAGAGTAAGGAGATCTTATAAACAAATCCTGAGAACCCATTATTACACATCAGAGAATACATGAGTCAGAAGCAATAAGATGTTTTGCGAAGACTAGGTTATATTAATTAAAACTTTAAATAAATAACAGCATAAATAAAAAGCAGTTTATCATTACATGATCAGAGCACACAGCTGATGTATGCTTAAAAAGCAAGAGCTCTATTGTACACAACCTGGGTTATTAAAATTACTGTGCTTTCTAATGACATCTGAGCACACAATAATAACCCCATATCAACAGCTGACATCTTCTTGCTATTCCAAAGGGGTATTTATTACTCTTTTAAGATAATTTGTTTTTTTAAATTAAAACCCAGCTAGGCTGGTGCATTAACTACACTGGCACTGCTTCTGCCAGGAACAGAACAAGCCATGTCTCATCTTAGCTTCATAAAATAATTTTATTACGAAACATGATTCAACAGTTAAGGAAGAATCCAAGGATGCAATTATCCCCCGAATGAAAAACAAACCCATGCACAGCATGTACCAGGTAACCATCAACTCATTTTTCTCTGGCTAAGTACAATTTTTCTTGTCTTGTTTGACAAGTTTGTCTGAACCACTAGTCTCAAATTCCTGGACATCACCCAGATGGATATGAAATAACCCAGCAAAATGATTTCAGAGAAAAATATTACTTTAGGTACACCCTTCTCCAAAGTCAGTGTTATTTTCAGGCTCCCAATACACTAAACTTATAAAGGAGAATAAAAAAATACACGAGGATCAATTCATTGGTTTTTAAGATAAATATTCTATGGATCAAAAGATCTCGCTTTTCAGATTAAATTCTATTGGGTTGGCCAAAAAGTTCGTTCGGATTTTTCTGTAACCGCTTGCCAAAAGCCCGAACGAACTTTTTGGCCAACCCAACATTTTATAAGCATTCATTTACTAAGTACATTGTATGTAATCTAACCATGCAAAGAATATTAATATTGGGAAACTAACATTCCATACACTTGTCTGTACTAAAAACTAACATAATAAATTCATTCAATACTTAGTGAGCATTTAATCAGATATAAAGCACTATACTAGACAATAAGGGTATAAGAGAATGCATAAAAAAAAATCCTTGACCTCCTAAGAGCTTAGAGAAAGGGATGTAAAGGGAGAAATATATATAGGAATATCTATGACTGCAAGACAGAGTGTAATATGAGGCACCAGCAAGGCAAGAATAAAGCACTGAGTTGGGTGGGGATGGCCCACGGGGCGCTGAGGGGTGAGGCGCCCGGGGAGAAGAGAGCAGGAGGGAGGCCCCCTCCCAGGCAGAGCCAGAGGAGCGTTCTGCAGATCGGGGAAAACCCAGGAGAGCCCAAGGGAAAGTGCTACCCCCAGGCACGGTGACCTGACGGTGGAAGGCCTGGAGCACCAAAGGCATCCAGAGTCCAACTGGAGAGAAATGGGGAGTCACCGAGGCAGCCGTGAGAAGGCAGGACGAGGTTCAGAAAATCACTCAAGGGTAGCTCATCTGAGGAGTCCCGGCGGACCCTTGGAACTGAGGGGGATACACTCCTCAGTTTAATTTTCTGTGTGCCTTCACGGGTGAAGGCCACCGGGTTCACTGGTCGGCACCCCACAACTACGAGTTCAAGTTCTAACTCTGCTTTAGAGCTGTGAACTGAGGTGCCTCTGGTGAACCCCCAGACCTGTGATCTTTCATGTTACTTTCTGCACTTGAAGATGATAGGCAATTCATGGCTACATGGCTTATTCACTCTAGCTTCTCAAATTGGTTATATCCCAGGTAAGAGAAGACAACTTGGATTGCTTCGTTCTAAATAAGCAGGTCGCGTGCGTGCACGCATGCGTGTGTGCGTGCGTGCTGTGGTTTGAAGGAGAGGAGGGAAGGGGAAAATTAAATACATTTTATCTTGGTTACAACCAGCTGCTGGCCATGTTCACCGTATCCACGGGGGCAAAAAAAACCCCTGAAAATTCTTGTTTCACTTACCAACAATCATTTGCGGCAATTTTTGTTTGGTCCTTAGTTTCACCCAGCTACGCTTTAGCTTTAAAAATTGATATATCAAATTAGCTTACCGGAAAATACCAAACAAAAATGAGTGCTGCCTTCCTTAGGCAAGGATTCTACCACAGGTCAGATTCCACGCATTGTATGCCAATTAAGTTGGTACAGTGGGAAAATGACCCAGACCCCATTATTCTCGGGGCTCAGGAAATAGCCACTTGACATGGACTTAGACAAACTAAATTAGTCCATTTAAACCTGGAAAACATGGTGCTGGATTTATTACACCACACTCTCATTAACTGATTTTAATATGAGAATGTTACTCACCAATTGCAAAAATCGCTCAGCACTGAGCAGTTCTCTCTCCCTCCTTGACACAGAGAAGACTACGTTTCCTGGCCTCAGGCAGAGCCATGTTACTAGTTTTGGCCAGTGCACTCTGAGAAGAGGTGACGAGTGGCACCTCCGAGTTGGGCTCCTGTGCAACCTTCTGTCTGTCTGGGTCTCCGAGTGACCACGTGGATGGGCATGCCTGCTGACCCATGTTGGCATGTAGCATGAGTGAGAAATAACTTGCAGTGTGTTAAGCCAGTAAGATTTCGGGGTATCCTAATATACCTCTCTTTTTCAAGGACCATCACCACCAGTGTGTTTCTCAGTGGACATCCAGTGGAAAAACAGGGTGCCACTTTGTGGGCAAGGGACAAGTCTCCGTGGGACAGAATATTACATGTCTGCATAAACAAACAGTTTTTCATCAAAGAGAAACTGGCTACAATTCTGCTCCGCATTCCAGCAGTACTAATCCTGTGCTTCAAAGTCACATCAATGTATTTTCTCGCTCTAAATTGTAAAAGACATTGCCAGGATTCTTTTCTCACACATCATTTCTAATAATGTTGCCTTAATATAAACACTATTTTCACATGCAACAAGATAAGGGATTATCTATCTATTTTTAGATGCTCTACCAGCTCTGAGCCTGGCCAAGGTTGTTTATATACATGTGGAGGAACCTCCAAGCTTTCATGCTGGTTATTGTTTCACATTTGCCAAGGGTGGGATTTCGTCAGCAATAGCAGTGCCTCATGCAGATGACGGGAAGTATAATCTATTTTATCCTACGTTTATGAAGCCCAGTCAAACAATGGGTTTGGATCTATTTTAGACTATCCAGTCAAACAATGAAGGTGGATCTATATTTAATAACAAATCCTTTGCACTAATAAGATTTGCAAAAGAAATCTGGTCACTGTACTTCCCTACTGAACTTCCTGATTACTAAACTGTACGATAAGTGGTTGGTCCATTAGTCATTTCTTTGCTTCTTCATTCAATCATTTATTCATTCAACAAATATTTATTTAGTGCCTGCTTTGTGCCAAGCATGTAACAGGCTCCAAGCAACCAGAGTCTAATGCCAATATATGGGTTTATAATAGTATTAATTTATTAAAATATCTAGCTAGCTAGCAGGATAGCTAGCAGTTATGGATGTTTTAATAGTACAGAGGGATGCATATTAAACATGCCACTTTTAATTGTTACATGGGAAATTGATGAATAAGGAATGAAGTGCATGAAAGTCAATTAATTTTATTATGGAAACCATGAGTATCATTGGGATACAGTGCTGCGGTAAGACCTCAAGTTCAGGAGAGCAAATTCAGGTAATTTAAGGGAGAACCTGAAAACTCGCCAAGAGCTGAACAGATATTCACACTTAGCACCTACAGATTTCAGGGGATTTTACAACTCCGGGAACCCTAAAACGTGTAAAATCCGCAGAAGACATTCTCCTGCCTTGGACACTGAGGACTCTCAATAAAGACTTGGTGGTGACGAGGTGTCCCGTGGCGGCTTCCTCCCCTCCTCACTAAAGGCTTCTCTTGCTTCAGCTGCTGTCACCATCAGCGGTTACCGGAGCTGAAGGAACAGGCTCTGAGTGTGCGCGACTGATTCATCTTATACCTCGAGAGGCGCGCTCTGCAGAGTGTGTGCAAAGCACACTTCTGCCCGGAAACTTATTTTAAAAGCACTCGGAAATGCAGATTCTTGTCATTAAAATATTAAGAATTCAGTAAATGGCATGCTTAGGCTCACTGGTTCCTGACCTTTTTCCCTCTCCAGACCTGACGTCTTACTGGCCATGCCTCCCAGGGACGCAAGCCAGGAGCACCCGGAGTCATCAGCAACTCCCCGAGACAGAAAGCTGCCCCTTCCTCCCACCGCTCTCCAGCAGAGCCTTCCGAGACGCACCTGAGAGTGCAGTGACTGGGCCCAAAGCCTTGAATCGGAGCTAGCCGATACGCAAAGCAATCACCTGTAACCATTAGCAACCTGTTATGTTTACTTGGGAAAACATTCACAGCCGATCTAGCACTCATCACTGCAGCAACGTGGGCCACTCATTCATTTTTACATGTAATCTAGATAAATGAATACGCACATTAACTTAGTGGTACTGCAGTAGGAATGTTTCAATTGTCAGAATAAAATAGCAAACGTTTCTGATTATAACTATACCTAAACCCAGGTGCCGAATCATGGGTCCGGTCTTTTGTGTGGTTCCTTACATTTGTACCTCTAGATGCGCGGTGCAAGGAATCAAGCTGAATTTACGCTGAGAACACGGTGTAACTGGAACACTGTTCCTCTGACACTCCGATTTTATAACTGGACAGGGTACAAGCCAGTCATTAGCTGAGCCTTTCAGTTATTCTGGTGGCAAGTTAGTGATATTTATCTAGACTGCGGAGAAAGTGATGCAGCGAATGTTCAAGGTTTAAAACACATTTTCACTGGGACCTCAACATTAAAAAGCCCTCAACGGTGCTGTTGGTATATATTTGGTTAGCATCTATCATAGGATTTTGGAAATAAAAATCGATAGTTAACCAAAACATTTTATTTTGCAAGCAGCAAACCAAAGGTCTAAGTAGACAATACACTGAACTGTACAACACAGTTAAGTCTCTCCCTTTTCTTTCCTTCCTTACAAAACAAAATTCTGTCATAAAACTAGTACTAAATCATGTTAATGCCCACCTCGCGGCCTTACATAAACTGCCTGATACTTCTCTCCATAGTTTAGTGCTTTTAAAATTTTACTGTACAGGGACTTCCCTGGCGGTCTAGTGGTTGAGACTTTGCCTTCCAGTGCAGGGGGTGCGGGTTCAATCCCTGATCAGGGAGCTAAGATCCCACATGCCTTGTGGACAGAAAACCAAGACATAAAACTGAAGCAGTATTGTAACAAATTCAAGACAGTAAAAAATTTTTATAAATAGATAAATGAAATTTTACTGTACAATATGAAATTTTATGGTAGGTTTTCTTAAACTAGGAGACTACTCACAATTACTCACATTTCTATTTTGTGCATTAAAAAAAAATCCTACAATCAAAAATAAGGAAGAAAATCGAATCCAAGCTTTTCAGCACATGTTTTCCCTCTCTTGAGGGTTTGGCAGATAGATGTATATTCTCTTTTTATTTGTTTATGATACATTAAGGTATATCACTACATTTTCCACAATGAACCCAGAGATAACAAGTAACAGGAGGGACTTCCCTGGTGGCACAGTGGTTAAGAATCCGCCTGCCAATGCAGGGGACACGGGTTCAAGCCCTGGTCCAGGAAGATCCCACATGCCGCGGAGCAACGAAGCCCGTGCGCCACAACTACTGAACCTGCACTCTGGATCCCACGAGCCACAACTACTGAGCCCGCGAGCCACAACTACTGAAGCCCGCGTGCCTAGAACCTGTGCTCCACAATGAGAGAAGCCACCGCAATGAGAAGCCTGCACAGCGCAGCGAAAAGTAGCCCCCGCTCGCCACAACTAGAGAAAGCCCGCGTGCAGCAACGAAGACCCGACGCAGCCAAAAATAAAAAAACTAATTATACAACAACAACAACAACAACAACAGAAGTAACAGGAGCCTTCTCCACAGCCTACTATCAAATTTTTCTCAAAGTCACAGAAGATCCGCAAGACTTCAGTGAGAACGACTGGGGTGGGCAAATTAGTCAAGCATGAATTAGCAAAGTTCTACAGTCATTTGATTTTAAAGCTTATTTCCTTGTAATATTCAAGACGATGCTCAGCTGTAAATGAATCTGGAATAGGAACTAGGCACATGATTACTGCCTTTTTCTTGCGTTATTTTGTTGTGTTAGCGGTTGTAAGAGTTTTCTTCCCACCATCTGTGTTAGGAAGAGCAAACGGGTTTTGCCCTTACCTTACTCATCGTTCTTCCAAGCAAAACCCAGACATGGGCACACACACACACAAAACTTATGTAAAAGGACACTCACCACAATTAAAACCCCAACACAATGAGTCAACTGTCTACCAAGTCTGATATTTTCTATTGGACAAAACATAATGCGTAAGGAAGCCAATGGAAATTTGCCCTACAAAACTCTGTTAGACCTCATTCTGCAAAACTATGTATCAAATATTTATGTGTAGCCTAAGAACATGAAAAGCAGTGTGAACAGAGGTTTAGATTCTGCTATGTAAAGTCAGAACTCAATTACTTCAATTTATTCAGATGCCTTGTAGTATAGACGTGAACTCATGATCATGAGGGCAAACGTCACCTTGCAGGGCTGATGGCCCCTGTAGGATCCCAACCCCCAATTTCACACAGTGGACTCCGTGGGCAGGAAGCACATACTAGAGGAGATACGTATATTCCACTTTCTTTCTTCTTGTGGATTTACTTTACATAAACTTATTTCCACTCCATATTTTAAACACAATTGCTGATCAAGGCTTTGTCCTCTATTTGTAAGTCAAGCATGCAGTTGTCTGAATTCTTTGGCAGAGGGCAAGCAAAAATAAATGAGACTGGAATTTCATGCTGGGTTAAGAGCTGCCTTTTTGATCATATAGACCTTTATTAAGCTCCTTAGCATTTGTACAGGATAAAATTAAATGAGGACAAAGTTAAACCTGAACAATGTCAAACCAGAAGTGTCCAGTAAAAAAGTCATAGAAGGAAATGTTTTAAAATAGCTCTTCTAGTTCTTCAATTAAATATTATCGGCACATTAATTCCTTTTGTGTAAATGTTAGCCTGCAGTTGCTCATTCTGGGCCAATAAAAAGGTTATATTGTTATGGTCACAGAACAATCCAATGTTCTCATATTGTATGCTTGGCCTTCTGGGAAAACTTCTGTTGGCCCCCATACATGACCCTCAACCCACGGAAATTTCCAAACGCAGGTGATGCACATGAGGAACAGCTCATGTTTTCATCACTGCAGCTCCAGTGTCCAGCAGAGCCCTTAGTGGTGTCCCATATTCGACTGTTTACCCAAACTGACCTGTCTCAATTAGCACTACCGTATGCGACGCATCACCAAGTCAACATTCCAGGCTGCTGGGATTATCATTACCTTTAGGAAATCCTCAGTGTGCTGGGCTTCACTCTTCCACATACTGAAACAGGTTGTTTTCTGCTAGGGGCCACTATGTCCATGAGATAAAGAGTATAGACTACATAAGGACTGTTAATTATTTTCATAGGATGCCTTTCTCTTTAAGACACCATCCACTGACAGAAGTCTGTGACAAAATTAAGTGCAAACAAGTTAACAAAATTAAAATTAATTAGTTTTATATGAAGTATATAAAGTATTTTTAAAATACTTTATATAAAACTCATTTTTCGGAAAAGGACAGCACTTTTTGCAGACGTCAGATTGACGCCTCAAACATGGCACCTTTACTGGAATGTTGACCACACTGTTGAAACACTGAGGAACAGGGTGTATCTGCTTACAGTCTGCAGAATAGAGTACTTTTATAGGCATATACTCAGTGAATGTTAGTAGAGTTCATTATATATACCTAAATTATGACTATATACTATTTTTAAAACTCCAGAATTGGATATGTAAAGATTCTGATGAATACAATTTCTGTTCTTCACCACCGTGCCTTATACTTAAATATACCTGTGATGACTGTAAACATGGACCCTGTGTGGGCAACAATGTGCACCTACATGCAAAATATTCCAATATTTCTGAAATATCGTATAAATAATTAAGAATGTAAGGTATGGAAACTGTGTATAGCTACTTATAAAAGAAGTTAAATTTTTTCAGAGGCGAGGAGACTGCACCTTAATAAATAATGTTCTATTTATTGTGTAAGCAGGAAAACCGCTTATTAACACACGTTGTTTGAATAAGATTTAGAGGGTAAAGGGCTGAAAGAACGAGGTACCGACCCACTAGAAATACAGTTCTTCTAATATTTAATTTCTACATTCTGCTTCCGTAAATTTGCTTCATTAAAAATATTTGATTCTTGGAAAGAATCATTTGAAAAAGGAGGACAGGTTTTAATATTTATGCAAAACTGACTTCCCCACTTCCAGAAAAAAACTGGACTGATCTAGAACTTCTCCTAAATAGGAGTTAGAAACATCCAGTATGACTGAATGGGACGGAATGAGAGCTGACTATTCATTCCATCAATTTTACAGGTAATCTATTACCAATTTCTTTCTATCTTAATTGAGCCTGGTCTCAGGGAAAGGCCTCATTGAAGGGGTGGGAAGTAACCGTAGGTTAGAAAAACCTAGAAGGCAAAACATGTAAATTTGCCTAGTGGACTTTTTGCCCTAACAATCCGGACAATTAGGATTGTCCAAACATTCCCAACAGACAACTCAGAATACTGAACCCCATCTAGCCAAGGAGGTACACCTACTCCTGACCTTCCTGAAAACAAAACAACAGTAACAACTATATTAAGTCCTATACCATGGCAAAATTTAGGCATTCACAGAAAAAGTTGATAATATACAAAGGCCATCTTCCCTGGAACTGACAAGTAATAAGAGCTGAGTTTTTCTATTAAGTACTTCAGGCATATTTAACTCATTCATTCAGTCAACAAGCATTTATTGTCTATTACCTTCAATACAAATACTAGGTGGTAAGTGATGTTAAGTCTGAGCAAATGAGTGAAAATGAGGCAAAGAAAAGGCAAGAAAGAACCAACATATAACCCAGAAAGTCACCCAGCATCTTCACAAACACCTTTTCCATTTACAAACTTCTTTCAAGGTGTGGGCAGAATAATGAAAACAGAAATATGTCTGATGTTTCTAACAAGAAGAAAGCTAATTGGAGTTCACCACAATGACCCTGCCATATCTAATAATGCGATCACAGCTGGATTAAGGGGATTCAAAGGGGCCCAGAATTAGATGGAAAAGAAAAAGCAGCAGTGTTAAGAATCATCACGAAATTGAGATAAATCTAAAGAAATCTGGCGCGCCTGAAAGCTGTTACCCAGCGAGTAAGAATGGAAGTTGGTGAGCAATTTCGCTAACTACAAATTAATTCAAGGAGCCCCAAGTAACTATCCTCTTATGACTTCTCCTTAAGACCAAAAAAATTAATGGGAAGAAAACTACAGAGGGGAGAGTGGGGATTTAAAACATCCATAGGCCAACCAAACAAGGATACCATCTTGAGGATATTTCTGCACGTGACCAAAAATGACACAGGAACTCTGCTACAATCAATCGGATTGCAAAGAGATGTCCACAGGCTTACTGGAAAGGGAAAATATAATAAATCAGTATAAACTCAAAAAAGCAAAAACTTACAGCTGTCAGGAGAGCTGTTTATAAAGCTCTGGTAACTTATTATACTATGAATTGAGTTTCTGTATTTCTTCCTCATTTATTTTAAGTAAACAAGAAGGCTAAGAGTAGAGTTAAGAGCACTAATTTACTCTCATCGTTGAGGCAAAACTTTTTCAGGATACGTCTTAACCTGCTTTTCAACACAGGTATATACATATATTCAGCCTTAATTTTAATAAAATTCCAGAAACAAAGACTTATTATCTAATGTTTGGGAGGCAAGTCTTATCTTTTCAAACAGCGTGTGCATTTCCTGATTGCAGAGGCCATTTACTCAACTTAAATTCCCCCCATCATAGCCATTAGCAGAGCCAGACACACGGAAGGATGTTTAGAAATACTTCACGTTAGTAAATTGCTAATGACTTCTCTGCTATGAAAAATGCAGTGAGCCACTCAAAGCTAGAATCCACTGGGTCCAAAACAGTCTTTCCAATGGCTTAAGTTTCATATTTTGCTTCCCTCACTATATTGCTATCCAGATCAATTCAGAGAATGTCTAAACAAAATAAAAGTGAAACTTACGGAACAAATCACAGTTCTTTGAATCAGCGTCTAGAGTAAAGTAAGAATGCTGATGAAGAACTGCTCATTATAACTGAAGTAAAAGCCTTCCCCTGTGAGCGTGCGCAGTGTTACTTGAGCAGAGCAGCTTCGTAACAGGGAGATGGCTCTACTAGTTGGTTACATAATGGGAACAAACAGAGAGAAAATGGAAAAGCAAGTCAACAATAAACCCAAGCAGTCATCTGGTTAGAGAAGAGAAAAAATTCTACAATCCTTGCTACATAATAATCCACTAGAGATACATGAGGCAGAAGCAGGGCCTCCCTGGAAACCGACATGATGATATCGGGGCAATGGTCCAAGTTCACTGTAAACAAAGAGGATGGTTTTGCAGGATCAGTCATGGACACACGTGCCCAGGGGCAACCACTATGTAGTGCCAAAAGAAGTATGCGAAAACTGTTTAACTATAATTCCGAACAATACTACAGTATCCGGAGGAAATGCTGCAACGGTGTAAGAACAGAAAGTTCTCCATTTCTCAAAGCAAACAGATTTTAGAATCCCTAAACTAAGTCAGGGGTAGAAGGAGAAAGGGCCCATCAGTCGTTTCGCTGAGATTTTGTGTTGAAAACCACCCAGCCACAGACCTGCAGACCAATTTTCATGTTAGCTGTCAAGAGAAACTCTACGATCCCAAATTACAAAGAAATGGCTCTCTGATTCTTTCCAGTTATTATTTTGCCACTTCCAATCTCGACCTGAATCTTTAAGTCAATTTTTGCAACATTACGGCCAAGAGACGCTTTGCAATTAAGTTTCAAAAGCAGGATAATTATGTTTGCCTAAAACGGCTCCCTTCCAATGAGTTCAAGTTCTGTTCTTACTACTCTTTAGCAAAAGATGAACCAACTTGCAGCATTTATTTAACCCCTGAATAAGAAATTTTTTCAAAAAGTATTCTTGCTTTATATTCATTTCTTTGGTGGCTATAACGGAAGTCTGAAGTATTCAGTCAATTAGAACAAAGTATTTCAACAACAGTTTGGGCAGCATGCAATTTCAGGATAATGCATGTATCCGCAAAAAAGACTAGAATTTACTAACTTTAAAACAGTTAAAGGATTTACTAACAGAACAGCATGTACTGACTTTGAAAAGCACTTATGGTGGTTATGCAAACATAAGCAGATATGACTTGCCTTTTTTAAAAGATCCAGTAAAATAAAGAAACACAAATCTTCACAAAAAAAGCAAGGTATCATTAGAACACATGTGGACTTGAATATGAATTCTACCATTTTGAAATTTCACAGCACAACCAATCTGTGCATAGAAGGGCATCAAGAGTGCATTAGACTGATGTGGATTTTTTGTGCTTCAAAACACACCGGTGTACATCATTTCCCTGGTGAGCTGGCTTCTCAGGAACTCTCTGAATGGGTCTGTTTACTGGAGACATAAACCACTTGACCACCCGTCCACAGGCCTCAGCACCAGAAGCATGTGGTAAGCACACACACACAATCTGGGGTTCACAAGCAGGAGGCAGGGGGAAACTGCAAAAAGGATATCTTGGCGACCGTTTAGCACCTTCTTTTCTAGCACGGATCAATTAAGAAATCCTTTGCTTAAAGCATCTGCTCAGAATTTTTTAAATTATATAGTTGTTTTTCTTTTTTGGGGGGCTGCATCCAGTCTTAGTTGTGGCGTGTGGGCTCAGTAGTTGCGGTGCGCATAGTTGCCCCGAGGCACGTGGGACCTTAGTTTCCCGACCAGGAATTGAACCAGCATCCCCTGCGTTGTTGCAAGATGGATTCTTAACCACTGGACCACCAGGGAAGTCCCTAAAATTATATAGCTCTTGACTCTGAAATATAGTAGCATGTGTGCAAGGGACAGTGTGTGTGTGTAGGTGCGTGCACGCACGCGTGTGTAGTGCATGTATAGAAGGGAGAGCGAGCATAAGAACGCCCCACAACAACACACACACGGAGAAGCACAGCAGATCACCAGCGCCTACAAGTACAAGTACCAGCCTGGTACCCAGCCATGCAGCAGTACCAATCACTCACTGAGTTACCCATAACCGAACAATGTCCACGGCATTATTCTCTATGGCAACAGTGAAAAAGCAGGTCCACAATTAAATAAAATATCCAGACATATGGTTTAGCAAAATAGTTTAAACTGGAAGCATCAATTATATAAAAGTTTTTCAAAGCAATAAAATTAAGTATTCGACAAACCATCTTTACTGAGAATAACAAGATGATGCAAAATCACCCTGTCCAAAAGACCAGATGTTGCCACAACAATGGAGATAATCACTGATGGAAGCTACCGGCATGTCTGCGGATATACAATTCTCCCTTCCCCCATCACTGACAAAAGCAATTCCAGTTCCCAAAGCTTTTTAGCCCACAGGAACTTTTTCTAACATTGATAACCACCGGCAATGGTATGATTAAGATAGATTATTCATATTGCTACTATCATCCCTAAATTCCTCTTCTTATTAATACGGAGTTCCTGCTAACATATTTTACTCTTTGCTTCCAGGGCTGAGACATGAGAAACATTTGCTAAAAATTACTTCCGAGATCAAGGGGGGGGATCAAGGGGGATCAAGGTTATGCAAACAGAATTTCTCTGTAAGCAGCTTCACACATCATCTTGGCTAGAATTCATCAAACTTTCCCAAGGTGGCCCTTGTTCTGGTTTCCCCAGTAGGTCTGCTTGCCAGGCCCAGGAAGAATTTTTTTTAAGTATATTGATTAGTGAATTAGTTTGCTAAGGTTGCCATAACGAAGTATCACAAACTGGGTGGCTTAACCAACAGAAATGTATTGTCTCATTGTCACAGGGGCTGGAAGTCCAAGATCAAGGTGTCAGCAGGGTGGGTTCTTTCTGCGGGCTCTGTTTCAGGCCTCTCCCCAAGCTTCAGGCGGTCTGCTGACAACCTCTGGCATCCTTGGCTTCTGCTGCATCACCCTGAGCTCCGCCTTCAGCTTCACATGGCATTTCTCCCCGTTTGTATCCAAAGTTCCCTTTTTTATACAGGTACCAGGCATACTGAATCAGCACACACCCGATTCAATCTTAACTATGTCTGCCAAGACCCTGTTTCCAAATAAGGTCACATTTCTATATTCTCGGGGTTAGGACCTAACATATCTTATGGTGGGGACACAATTCAGCCCATAACAATTAATAATGGTGAAATGGGTAGGGAAGCCACTTTCTCAAAAGGGATTTCTCACAAGTCAAGCGTATGGTGCGCAGCATCAACAGCTGGCTGGGGGACTGACTGCTGGGACCTTTGTAAGAGGAAGGATTTTGCTATTGCCCCAAAGCCTCATGACCATTAAGGTGGATAAAAGGGTAGCAGTTGAGTCCTAAAGGCTCTTCTCCAATATCCCACTTCTCCTCCATCTGGGCAATGGCAGACATGCATTGCTTCGATCTGAAGTTAGGCACAGCCAACACGACTTGCTTTAGCCAACGAAGTGATGTCTCCGGCTTCTAGGCAGAGCCTTTAAGAGCAACGTGCAGTTCGCTGTGCTCCCTTCCCCCATGGCAGGGGTGGTGGAAGCACACCATCCCAGGGATTACCTGTCGTCATCCTGGGGACTCTTGGTGACCACACTGAGCACTGCTCCCCTGCTAACAAATGCTGGACATCTATCATGAGCAAAAGCAAATAAATAAATCTTCGCGGTCTAAGCCACTGAGATTTTGTTTCTGCAGTACAACCTAACCTGAGACAGATGGGAATTTCCTACTTTGAATTCACGCTCTCCATAGTGCCTTGGGTTTCTCTATTTTATACGTAACCAGGAGAGGGAAATCCATTTCATGAGCTCATATAAAGTTAACAGGCCTAATTGCAGAATGTTACACCAGTCTGAGCTACTGTGCCCCACCCACTGGGAGTGTTCAAACTCAACTGAGACATCAAAGCCTGCAAGAGAGCTAAATAGACCCAGCCCGTCGGGTCAGCTCATTGAGATAAGCTGCACAGAGCAAAATTCACTTGTTCATTCATCTGACCTTTCAGTAGGTGTAACTTTTTAATTTAAATCCACTGGACTGATCCAAAATGGACTGACTGACCTTTTATTTAATTTCAATAACTGCAATTAATATTCCACAAACCTTTTTTTTTTTTTGCAACTAATAACCAGGCTCACTTAAATTTCTTGGAGTATAAATTTCAGTGGCATTTTATTTTATTTTTTTTCAGTGCCATTTTAAAATCAGATAGATGAATAATGGGCCACATAAGATAATGAGAAGTAGTTCAATCCTCCTTTTTAAGAAAGAGTTCCTGCCTCTCCTCTGAGGTGGCAGCACCAGATTTACCAGCTAATGGACAGCATTTTAACCAGGTTAGAAAATACTCCTTATTGCCAGAAATGAGAGGATCAGATGGAAAAATAAGCAAGCAGAAACTATGTACTACTCACATGGGTATACTGTTGGAATTGTAAAATAGACACGCCTATCAACTTTACCTTTTAATTAAAGATTATGTTTCTTAAAATTCTTAATTTTAATATTGCTCCAATAGGTCAGTTGTAATATACTAAGGGGGAATAAGGCTTTTTTATTTTTCCTCTAAAACAATTTTCCAAAGGTGAGGGGAAATTTTTATTGACTTGTTTATGAAACATGGCTTATCTATAACATTGTAGGCACGGAGAGGAGGAGAACTCATTACCTAGTGATGAAAAGAGACTGCATAATATAAGGAAGGGAAACATGAGGGTAGAAGTTGAGAGAAAAACATGATGAAAAATGTGCCACAGAGTGGGCGAGTCACAGAACAAGAAACAAAAGCCACTTCAGAAGGTTTTAACATTCTGCATTGCACAGCCGTGCTAACGTATTCCACTGTAAGTCTCACCATTTCCATCGGGGCTATTCCTTCCCGATTAATAAAAAAAAAAAAAAAAGAATTGAATTAGAGCAGAGTTCAGGAAGTGGCACATAAGTGGAAAGCAGTTAATTATGAAAGAAGTCATTTTTTGATTATCCTTTTACCAAATTCCTCTGTTCACCTTTTCGATGCCTCTCACATAGGTAGCAGAGAATAAACAGTGATTATCTCTGGTGGTGGGACTACGAGTGATTCTGTGGGTTTTTTTTTTTTTTTTACTTTTGAATGTTTCCACAATTAACATATATTAATTGTGGTTGAATACAGGAAAAAACAATGTACCTACAATAAGTTGAAAGGACTGTTTCTCAGCTTCAGCCCTCATTTCCAATTCCCTCTGCCGCCCCCCTGCCCCCATCCCTGGCACTGGTAAGTTCCTAGTGAAAACACACCAGCAACTTTCTGGAAAGGCTGCAGAAGTCAGCCTGTCTTAAGGAAAAGTCTACACGATTTACCAGCCCCCAGAGACCTATCTTATTTGTGCCTCCTCGATCCTTGCCGTGTCACGTCCTCCCACCCAAGCTACCTCTCTGCAGTGCCCGCCAGCTTTTCACTGTTTATTCAGATTAAACTCAACGCTACAGACCAGCTCAAACGTTCCCCCTTTCTCGCCACTTACCCTCCCCACTGCCCCTGCCAGGAAAGCTTTCCTAACCAGGCCAGCCCCACAGGTCCTCTTTTCATTACCCAGGAGAACAGGCAAACAATCACACTGTAAACACAGAGGCATACCTAGTGCACCGCACACTCCGAGCTGGAGGAGTTGAACGGGAGGCCTGTTTGCAGGGCAGGCTTCAGGGATGGGGTGCGGAATCCTGCCAAGAACACTTCGCCCAGCTTAAAGCAGAGACCAAGCAATCCAGAGGCTTTCTCTCCACTCGAAATGTGTGTATTTCACAACTAACAGTATATAATGCGGTCTGTTCTAGACAGGCTCTAAACAGAGGCGTAACATATTTACTATCTGGCCCTTTACAGGAAAAGTTTGCTGACTCCTGATTTAGAGCATAAAACAAATTCTTATTAAATCAAGCAGAGTCAACCGTGTCATGTGTCGCGGCAACAATGCAAAACCCCAGCCCTCACATGGCAGAGACGTTCCCCCAGACCCTGCACGAACGAGAAATGCCTACTGACACCCTAGCAAATAGCATCTACGCACCTGCTTCAACCCACCCCTCCAGCCCCACTTCCTCTCTACTCAACCGCTCACCTAACCACTAACACAGGCCCACTTGCCTGAGATTTTTCTCTCCTCCAAGCCTTCTTGCTAGAAATGCCCTCTCTGCCTGCCGCCTCAGCCCCACGCATTCTTCAAGACCCCATTCACCCCTCTCTTCCTTTGCCGCCTTCAGGCTTTCTCAATTGTGGGAAGCAGTAGCTTTCATCCATTTCTGTCTTCCTCTTGGTTTGAACTCTTACTTCCATAATTGGTACATACTGTCTTGCATGTATCTTTTCCATACCTGTCTCTCTCCCTAGACTGTAAGCTCTCTGACAGCAAGGGCCAGATTACTTTGGACTCCCTCACGTTGATAAACATTTTTAAAGTAAAAGAAGCCAAGTATATAATCACTGTGTGAACAGATTATTCTGAAAATCTGTCTTTGAATTTAAAAATTTTCAACCTTGCTTGAGAGAAGACAGATCTGCAGACACATGCAGGTACGATGGCGGGGGTAGAGGAAACAGAGCAAGGGAGTAAAGGACTTGTTAGCCAGGGACTGTCAGGAAGGCGGGGGAGGGCATCCTCGAGGGGCAACGGGGAATAAAGGTCTAGAGAAGTGCCCTGTACCAGGGGATGTTTGAGGGGGGTGGGGGGATGGAACCAAAGAGATACGTAAGGTGAGAAATGCAAGCAGGTTGATCACAGCGGTAAGAGAGCCACCAGGGAGTTTCGGCAGAATGTGACAGGATAAGATCTGAAGTTCACGAGATAGTACTTAGGGGCGGCGATTAGGAAGATGGACTAGAAGAGTCAGTCTGGAGGTGGTTAACCATCTAACCAGTTAGGACACTACTGCCCTGGGTAAGAAGTTGGCCACAGCAGTGGTGGGAGGACAAGAGGGGAGGGGTCACCGCAGGAGGCAGAAGGGGCAGGGCCTGGCCACCGGGTGGATGTGGAAAAGGGTACAAGGTGCCTCCAAAGTTTCTGATCTTCAAATGGCTTTGGCCATACGGAGAGGTCAGACCTCCAACTCCAGAACGAACTACATTATACGCTGTTAGTTGCAAAATACATAGCTTTCCAGCGTATATAATGGAGAGAATGCCTCTCTCAATTTCACAGGCCTACCTGAGGTTCAATGCTCTCAAAGAACTAGACAGGATTATGAACACACTTCAGCATTTTTTTGGTTATGAAAAAGAAAGCATGTTTGATATTTCTCAAACAATGGCTTTGCAGATGAAAATAACTAAGCTAGGGAGAAAGTATTTCCAAGGTTGTCAGTTCTGAGTGAGGCGTCATTCAACATCTCTCAGCCTAAGGTTTCTCAAAGCAGGTCATGGACCACCTGAATTGGCATCACCCGTGATGCTTATAAAAACGGAAGTTTTTGACCATAACCTGCCTAGCCAATTCAACCAGTTAAGATATAACAAGAATCCAGAAGTGGTTAAAAATAAGCCAGCAGGATATGCCAATGGATTTCACACAGAACATAATCTCAGAATATAAAACATACGGATAAGATATTTGTTTTTTGTTTTTTTATTGCGGTACGCGGGCCTCTCACTGTCGTGGTCTCTCCCATTGTGGAGCACAGGCTCCGGACGCGCAGGCTCAGCGGCCATGGCTCACGGGCCCAGCTGCTCCGCGGCATGTGAGATCTCTCCGGACCGGGGCACGAACTCGTGTCCCCTGCATCGGCAGGTGGACTCTCAACCACTGCGCCACCATGGAAGCCCCCTGATAAGATATTTTATCTCACACATTTTGTACGTTTGAATTTATGATCACATTTTCAGAGTTGTAAAAAGTTAAAAATAATAAAAATGACATTTAGGTGACCGTTTGCAGAACCTCAGAATCAGCCTTGGGAGCAAAGTTTAAAAGCCATAGGTTTGAATTATCTCCTTTATACCCACCAAGAAACAAGCCAAAAATGCAAATGTAACCAATGATCTAGCCAGCAATTAACATCTAGCAACTACCTATTGGAGGAGGACAATCTGTCACAACCCCAACTCAAGATCTACCATGTGAACAAGAGGCCTGGTCAACAACCTTTCCCTTCCCTGCTGCCAGGCTTCCCAAACCAACCCGACGTGCCCAGAGTATACGACCCCAGCCAAGCGCGCCCACCCCCAGGAACCGAGCTCTTGACACTCAGCCTAGAGCCTGCCTTTCTCTGCTGCCTCAGGGATCACGCCAGAATTACCATCCTCTATTTTATTTGTTGCTTCTGTTTTCACCGAAGCATTTTTTCTTTCCCCTTCTTAATGCTCCTTCCCCTCCCCCCGGAGGGAACCCACAGGATCCAGTGCTCAAATCCAAGCCCCCAGGGCAAAGCGGGCCCAGAGATGCCAAGGCTAACATGCTTCCCTTTCAACAGCCAAGTCCCTTTTCTTCTCCTCGTCTAGTGTCCTTACCCAGACCTGCCATAAATTCCCCCTTATGACCTGGCTGCACGTCTGCCAAGCAAAAAGCCGAGGGTAGTACCGCCAACCTGGAGCCTGGCACTAAGACATAAATCCTCTCCAGGGGAAAAAAAACAATTCTCTCTACACAGAAATGTTTAATAAACAGCAGGACATGGTCTACTCCAGCAAAATGCCTGAGCACAGTGATATCAGAATTGGTGACCGTGGACACCCAACACACTCCAACAATTCTGCAGCCAGCGCCCAGCCCTATACACAGTTCAAACCAAAGACGTTGTTCGTTACATCGTGGGGCCTTCCTTAATCATTTAAGTCTGAAATCCTTCTCAAGCCATCTTAAGGGGGAAAAAGATTTTTTTTTGTATTTTTTCTAGTAAGCATTTTATCATTAATAATATAATCAACCACATTTGTACAGCACGTTAGCATCACCAGAGCTCTTGAAGTTACCTCATTTATTCCTCACAGAAAGTCTAATGCAGGTACTGTCATTTAACAAATAAGGAAGTGGGTTCAGAAAAGTGACATGACCAGGGGTCACAGAAACTGTCAGCAGCAGAAAAAGGGCCTTAGGGCTTCCCTGGTGGTACAGTGGTTAAGAATCCGCCTGCCAATGCAGGGGACACGGGTTCGAGCCCTGGTCCGGGAAGATCCCACATGTCGCAGAGCAACTAAGCCTGTGCGCCACAACTACTGAGCCCACGTGCCACAACTACTGAAGCCAGGCGCCTAGAGCCCGTGCTCCATGACAAGAGAAGCCACCACAGCGTGAGGCCCGCACGCAGCAACGAAGACCCAACGCAGCCAAAAATAAATAAATAAATAGATTTATAAAATAAATAAATAAAGGCCCTGTCCTCACCGGTTCCATCCTTCTCGAGATGAGGTCCCTCTGCCCCACAGTCTGGGGCAGGGAATGGGTGAGGGGTGTGGCCCAAGGCTGCTGAGGCTGCAGTGACAGAAACGCTGGCGGTCATCAGCAGCCCCCATAACGTGTAGGTGATTCAGGCCCCGGCAAGGGGAGGGGCTGACACGACTGCCAGGCTGTGGTTTCCCTCGAAATGAGGACTTGCACACGGTCGTGCTCAGGATGGTTAATTTGGGCTTTGTATCTTTTCAAATTACTCAAGAACCATGAAATTCTTTGCATGTCAAATCTGTTTTTTGGTCTGAGGGTGTGTTTGTGTGTGTGGTCGCACACACACGTGTGTGTGTAGTGGTTAATCACAGGACACGGAGAAAAATCCACCAAAGTGCGCAGGTGTGCTTTGTAACTGACGTCATTTGTTGTGATTTTAAACATAGCAACAGATTTTGCTTTAGAGCAAACTGAGCTAAATTACATGTAACATGAATCAAATTACTATGGAAACTAAGTTGATCCCACTTACTGAGCACCTGCTACAGAAAAAAACAAAAACAAAAACACTTCAGCAACTGCTATGACCACAAGGGCCTATAGGACAAGGTAAATGAAATTTTTCTGGACCCTGAAATTCACCAGCAATTCAGAGGGGAGAAAATTGAGACTGTCATCCTATATTAAACCATTCTTTATTATTTGGAAGAAGTCCTCACCACCCACCTCCTAAACTAGATTTTAACAAATAACTGGATCTTGGTGCAGGGCCTAGGCCAAGAATGCTTCTCTTAGTACAACTTCTAGAAACGTGATGGATTTCTTTAAACTATACATCTTTTTCCCTTCAAGTTGAATAACTCCATTCCTGATAGCAAAACACCCACTCTCCCCACTCCTTTGGGCCACTGCAGTTGTTTCTCAGCTGTCTAAGCAAGTGCATCCCTGAGCTATTTGGTCTGCCCATCGTGTGCGAGGCGGCCCTCCTCCAGCTTCCGGGCAAACAGCTGTCCAAGCACTCCATCACCCCACGCCCCGCCGAGCTCACCTACAGAAGGCGGCTCTGACAAACAAGCAAGGTTTAAATTCCCCACGACTGAATATTAAGTTAAGGACCCTGTCTCTTTTGGTTATCTACTGCTAACAAACCACCCTGAAATTTAGGGTCTAAAACCCACCAGAGCCATTTAGATGGGGACTGGGGCTGGAACGTCCAAGGCTTCACTCACCTGTTGGGCACTCTGGTGGGGATGGCAGAAAGCCGGAACTTTTCTACATGTGGCTAACTGAAGCTTCTTTACACGGCAGCCGGATCCTGAAGGCACACACTCCCACAAAGGCAGGAAGCGAAAGCTGCCAGGGCTTTTAAAGACTAAATGTAGAAGGACCCCAGCCTCACTGCCACCGCATTCCCAGGGCCAGCCCGGATTCAAGGGGAGGGGAATACACGCTACCTCATTTTTTTTTTTGCGTTACGCGGGCCTCTCACTGTTGTGGCCTCTCCCGTCGCGGAGCACAGGCTCCGGACGTGCAGGCTCAGCGGCCATGGCTCACAGGCCCAGCCGCTCCGTGGCATGTGGGATCTTCCCGGACCGGGGCACGAACCCGCGTCCCCTGCATTGGCAGGCGGATTCTCAACCACTGCGCCACCAGGGAAGCCCTACACGCTACCTCTTGATGGGGGAGGGATGAAAACATCTGCAGCCAGCCTTGCTCCGCCACACTGTCTTCCCATGTTCACTCTAAGAAGGATATGCTGATATAATCTCTATGGTCTTAGGGCCAGACCTAAAATCTGTGCTTTAAAGTCACACAGCCTACCTACCATTTTGGTCTGAAACACAGCACCGTGCAAGGAGCTCACTGAACGGATACATACATTAGCCCAACTTGTTACGAGGTCACAAAGCCCTGTCTGCAACACCCAACTGTCAACGACCACACAGCGTCTGATGAACCAAAACCAAACAAAACCAGCTTACGCTTCTCTGTCAAACATTTCAAGAGTGAAGATGGAATCTAAAGACACGTAAGGAAACCTTTACGTCCTCACACATTCCTGTCTGTCCTGTCTTTATATCTCAGCAGAGGCAAAATATGTGACACAGAATTTTGAAAAGGAAACAAAAAGTGCCTTCCGGGGGGTGCGGGGGAGGGATGGAGTGGGAGGCTGGGGTCAGCAGATGCACACTACTATATGCAGAACGGATACACAACAAGGTCCTGCTGTATAGCACAGGGAACTATAGTCAATATCCTGTGATCAGCCACAATGGCAAAGAATAGGGAAAAGAATGTATACACACGTATAACTGAATCCCTCTGCTGTGCGGCAGAAATTAACACGACACCGCAAATCAACTATACTTCAGTAAAAAAAATTTTTTTTTAAAGGTGCCTTCCTATCATCTGTGAGAGGAACAACTGGAGGGAGGGACCCTTCCTAAATTTCTAAGGTGATATTAGAAGCTGATTGTTTTTCCTCTAGAAAATCAGATGATTTGTACTTTTAAAAATAGCGGCTTTATTTTCCTAGGCTCCAGGGAAGCTGGGTTAATTCAAGTTTTGTATCTACCAAGGTGCCTCCATGTGATTTAGAGACAGGACATATTCTCTGATGGGAAAGACCTGGGGTCCTGGCATGTCTTGCGACTCCCCCTGGGCCAGTACCCCCTTCATTCTCTACACTCCAGCCTCATCATGATCCCTTAGTTCCTCCAATGCACCCAACTCCCTTCCCCATGCAGGACCTCCGTGTGCACGGGTGCAAGGTTCCTTCCTCCTGGACTCCCTTCCATCCACGCAGCCCACACCTCATACATCAGGCCTCGGTCATAGCTGGCTCCTGAGAGGGGGTTCTCCTGATCGCCCTTCTTCAAGGAGGCCTCCCTATTACTTTCTCTGTCTCAGACTCCTGTTTACGTCCTTTGGCATATTTATGGAAATAACTATTTAGTAGTGTCTTTTTACTATTTGTAATAACCACAGAACATACGCCTCCCAGAGCAGTGGCCATGTCTCTCTTATTCAACACTTGCATCTCCAGAACAGCACCTGGAATGTTAAAGGAATTCAGGAGGGTCACTTATCCTTGCTGACCTTCATGTTCATAAAGGAGGCAACAGCAGGTAAATCACACAACCTCTCTGGAGTTAATTATTTTTTTGTTAAAGCAGCGGAGGCTGCATTAAATAATATTAATTTCCTGCCAGCATTACCACTGAACTGTAGCTTATTCCACAGCTGTCACCGAGAGACTTGGGCTTAGTAAATAAACAGCTACTATTTCATCGGTAAAGATTTGTTTTCTAGTCTCTAATTTCCAATAAATTTAACATTGCAAAACCTTAACACGAATAAAATGTCTGGGGTGAAAAACTATCCATGATATTATGTTAGACTTTAAGTATCTTAAAGGCACAGAAGAAAAGTCTAATATATGAAAAAAATATCAGAAGTAATGAAGTTGTTGTATCTTTCATACGTTTGGAATTTCTCTTCTACACCAGGGATGATGTCCAATCTATAACAAACCACAGTCCTAGGTTTGAAGTTGTAATTTGCTGACAATCTCATTTCAAGCACATCCAAAATTAGCAACTAATTCTTTAACACATACTTATTAATAGACTCCTGAAATTCACAGATTAGATTAGAGAGAAGCACACTCGGTGTGAAGCGTGGAAAATACACAAAAAGAAAAATAAAGACTGATTTTAATTATTACCAAACAAACATGGTAATCAATGAGGGAAACTACTCAATTCCTACATTTTCATTCTACTCAATAGCAAAATACACAATTAATATGTGCAACTACATAACTGTTGATAAAACTACTGATCTGTAATCAACTGTACATTTTGGTTTATAATTTGGTTTTCATAATTTACAGATCTAAAGGGTAACTTTTAAATTATGACAACTCTGTTTGGGTTTAATGAGAATCAGAAAGAACTCTTCCAGAAATACCTCTAGGGGAAAGGTAGCCACTGTCATAAAGTGATCTTGGTTTGGCCTTTAAAAAAGAGAATCAATCACTTTGCTATACACCAGAAAGTAACACAACACTGTAAATTAACTACACTTCAATTAAAAAAAAAAAAGACAAATAAACCACTAGAGCCCTGAAAGTCCTTTTAACTTAAAGTCTAAAGTTGGCTGACACCTGGTCGTTTAGTGAATCATAAAATGTTTTTTTAAGAATACTTTTTATTCATTTTTTTTCATAGTTCTTCCATACAGTCCAGTAGAAAATTCATTAACTCTAAAAGGATAAGGACAAGACCCAGGCAGCAATAATAATTAAGATGAACCACAAACGTGTTTGCCAATATGAATTCAGCTGACAGCTTTGCTGGGTATCCAATCCTTAAACATCTGTGAAGAACTTTCATCTTCTTCAGAGGGAATAATAATAAAAACACCTAACACTTATTAACCACTAAGTGCCAGGAACTATGCTAAACAGCTGGCATAGATTCTATCCTACTGAATTCTTAAACTTAAACCTTAAAATAATCTATCTGATTCCAGACATGCTCCAAGGACAAAGAAGAATAAAACAGGCAAAGGGATTGGGGAGAAAGACAAAAGACAGACCACGTGCTCTTTATTCAAAAAGAACGACTCAAATCCTTACTCTCAGTCCATTTAGTCTCAGTTCATAAACAATCCTAACAAACTCCCCTAAACACCTTCTAAGTCCTTAGCAGGTAAGAGGGAGGCGGGCTGCTATACTCACAGCTCTAAGAAGTGGTAACTGACGAGCAAGAGAGATGAGAAATCAACAATAAGCAGCAAACTCATCTCAGAGATGATGGACGTCTTGAGAACTTTAATGATTTTATTAAGCCCTGATAGCAACATTAATAAAACATTTCCATAAAGAATGACTAGATTATACAATAATCCATGGCTGTGAGGGTAACAGTGAGTCCAAAAAAAAAAAAAAACCCACTGAGATATGCTCAGAATGTTCTACTTAAGAAGGCATGAAAAGGAGTAAGAGAATCATGTGAACCACCCCTGGACAGTTCGCTTTTAAAAGACCCTTAAGACGTAGCTGGAGTGTAGCACGGAGAAGGGCGGTTCCGGCATCAAGCCGCCTGGTACTGAAGTTCTGCTACCCTCTTCCCGTGTGTCTCTGGACAAGCCACACACTTTCCTGTTTAAAAAAATGAGACACTGGCCCAGGTAACCTTTGAAGTCCTTTGCACTTCTGCTTTTAAACACTACAGGGAAGTGTGCACCTATTACCACTTCTCTGAAATTCATGAAAGTCTGACGCCCGGTCAACACTTTCAAGAAGCGGAGTTTTCAAAAGCCACAAAAATGCGCTCAGTTAATATTTACAGAAGGAAGATAACTTTTGTTACCTGGAGAAAAGTCATATTTGCAGGTAAGATACAACAGGACAGACCGGTCTTGCCGGTCTAGAATTAGAATCCCACTTTCACTTGCTTCTTGCAGTTGGAAACTGAGGAGAAAACTATTGCTTTCATTTCTAAGCTATTTTGGGAGAGAAGCTTTGCTCCATATACATGGCAAATATCCAACTGGAACACTCTGTTGCTCTTAACATAGGTATTGCACAGCCTCCTTTGCACGGAAACTTACCTTGTGGGCTGAGCCACAGAAGAACACCCCCACCTCCAGAAAGAGCCACCGCAGGAACAAGCAAAAGTGAAAGAACATGTGAGAATCAACGCGCTAAATCAGTATTTACACCAGGGGTTACTGACCAAGTCAAAGCCCAGGTTTAGGCTGTCACTAGCATTAACTTCTTAAACTAGCTGTTCTCAACCCTGAGGGCGCGTCAGAGTTACTGGGGTGCCGCTCTCCCCCGAACAGTCAATCCGCTCCTAGCCCAGGGGTCCTTGAATGAGCTGAACGATCAGAATCAGTGAGATTCTCCTTACCCAGTCTGCATCATCCCTGGCAGATTCCATTCCATTAAGAGTCCACTGATTAATAAGCAGAAAGAGCAATACATTAAAATAAAATTAAAAATCTGATAACCAGCGGCTTAATTCTTTGCTGTACTGAACCATTTAAACCCCATTCTCAATGCAGGGTGGGAAATAAAAAAGAGGCCTTCGATAGGCCTGGAAATGCTCGCAGGAACCTAGGACGATTTTTGAGAGTTGTGAAGCAATGACTTTTTAAACCTGTGTTAGACCCTCTATTCTGCAGATAAACACCATTTAGTCCTGCCCCGCCCTGCCCTCAATCCAACCGACCTTCCCTGCCCCCGCCTTCCCCCCACTTCAGGCAAATCTTCCTGCATCTGTTTTGCTTGGCAACACACACCAGCATTCCAACACAGGCCACCTGGCCACTGAGAGAAGATTGCAACATATTCGGCAAAATAAGAAACCTGTTCAAAAGGAAAAACTATCTGGAGGGAGGGTTCTGGGAGCAAAGATCAGAGGATCGCAGGGCTCCACTTAGTAAGGGAGGCACCTCTGAACCACTTCGCGTCCTGCCCTGACCCTTTCCTGGTTGTAACGTTGAGAGACTGTTCCCAGGCCCGCTCTCTCCAATGAAACTTGACACTCTCCGAGGACTCCACTGGCTTCTCCAAACCCAGAACCTCTGCACAGGCCTTAGTAGGTCAGTTTAAAGAAATGAGGATAAGTGGCTGTGGCCACCTTCTGATGCCCACAGGAAGGACATCAGTACAAAGCACGACATCTGGTATTTCCCTCTGTCTCAATCCACATTATCAGGGAACTTGCCAGTGGCTGAGACAAAGGAGCATCAATTTCCTTAGCAGTGACTTCAGAATTCTCTCCCCGTCTCATGTCTTCTCCATGAACTGAGACTGTGACCGTGTTTCAAGGCCTCAGCCCGTCAAGGAAACACACGATGAACCAGAGGGCAAAACCAATGACCTCAGGAATCGGGGGAAAAGACGCAGAAACCCCTCTCCCGGACGCCACTTCTGAAGGGACTGCCTGTCTCTGAGGCTGAGGCTTGCAGAATAAATGAGCTATTTTAAAAGCTGCATATCTCCTTTGTAGCCCACACATTATTCATCAATGGACAATACGCCTTATAATAAATGCAATCTGCAAATCAGAAGCAGACTCCCTGGTGCAAACCTGCAAAAATAAATCCACCCACATCCTGCCGTGACACAGGCTGCAGAAAGCATCTTGAAATAACACTTGCTTAAGGAGAATAAATGCTTCCCATTTCCTAGGCACTGCAACATGAACATGACAGTCTAAGTACTAAGGTTTGACAGTCTAAGAATTGAGGTTAGACTAACTCCTGAGAAAAGTGATGACTGTTCCTAGGATCTGGAAGGATAAATGTGTGGAACAGGGACAAGAGCCAGGGCCAGGGCTCGGGCTCTGCCACCCTCTAAGGTGACATTTACGACTACTGTGACCTCACTCCTCCGACTCTGCAGTCCCCGTACAGGAGCCAGCGTGGGCCATGACGATATAAATGGGATCACGTCCATCACTCCTGTGCTCACTGCCTGCCAGCCTCGCATCCTCACAGCAGCCTTCTCCCTCCGTGCCATACCCACTCCATCACCACTGGTTTCAAAGCCTACACATCCCACCCCACTGCGCCCATTTTAGCCACGTTCACCTCCACGCTGGACCTCCTACTCTCCCAGCAGGTGCTCAAAGAATAGCTCTGTGGAAGGCAGGCAGGCAGGCAAGGAAGGAATTCATTCAACTCCACATTTGATGGGAAAGAAAGGAATTATTCATGCCAATAACCATACCCCCAAATTCTTCAGCCACATTTCACATTAAAAAACAGTTGGTTGAAACCTGCTAAACATGATCAAGGAAATTCTTGGGCAGATATAGAAACCACATCACTGGTGGTTTCTACCTTCAGTCTTTCAAAATACGGTCCCTCCCACTGACCCACTAGGACAAATCCTAGTCATCTTTCCAGACCCGGTTCCAATCTTCCCTTTGCATGACATCACTCCTGTCCATCAGGACCCATGGTATCCTGTCCTGTGTGTAAGCATGCCTTAATGTTGGAATATAAAAGGTTGGGAAACCTGGTTTGTATCAATAGAACTTTCTGTTCAGTGGACACGACGGCTCAGATGAGGCATGCGTATCCAGCAGAAGCATTGATTTCACGAGAACAGGCACCACGCAAGTGCTGACACCCAGCAAAGGCAGTGGGTGACAGGCTGCTGACAGCGCTTCACATGCTGTATATTCAAAAATAATTATTGCACACTTGTGAGATAAAAAGAATATTCTCTGTAAGTGTGAAAATAATGCCCTCCGTTTCCTCATCTTTAAACTGGAAAGGAATTGGGCTACATAATTCCTAAGGAAACTCACAGCTCTAAGTTTATGAATGTAAAATAAAAAATGGCTCCTGCATACATTCGTTGGAGAAGAGTGCCATAACTGCAGAATACAGGAGCATCTCTTGCTAGTATAATTTCACCCTAGGGTGCAGGCAGGCCCTTAGGCAGGCTGGCTGTGTTTATATAAAACTATTTTCATTGCTTTGTCCTTTGCTGCAACATCTGGGCATCCTCACAATATATGCTAACGTGTAGAATATTATATCAGGATTTAAAAAAACAGTTTCTACTAAGATAAGAGATTAAATAAACTTAAATATTAAAATTGCATTAAAATGTTTAAAGTTACACTACAACTTAGTATCTCTTTTTTTAAGTGGAAAAGCATAACTGGTAAGTACATAATGAATACATACTGAGCTTAAGGCACTTTTACTCATGAGAGAGAGAATATAGGGAACCAAGAGCTAGGCTGCTAGCATGCACTGCTTAACTCAGCCTAACTCCTCAGGAAAGTTAAAGAAAGCTGTTAGTCCTACAACAGAACTCCCGGCCTGAAAAACTCCCCGCTTTGAAGAAGTACTAGGTTCTCTGGTTGGAGCTTAGTATACGTGTTTCAGTATTTCTTTTCCACCTCAACTCTTCTATTCAACTCAATTGGACCACAGCAGCTTTTTTGTCCTCCTTGAACAGTCAAATACCCTGTCGTGTATTTTAAAAGAAAATGAAAAAAAAAAACCTCAACAAGTATGATTATGAAGCTTTAAAAAGTCTCTCAAGGAAGTGGATGAGTTATGACATATGTGGGTCATGAAATATATTTTAAAAGTCTGTCAGTTCTGGATTGACCCACAGAGTAGGAAAGAGAAACTGTAAATCTATCAAACTATCTGAGTCATCAAATACGGAACGATAACGTTCCCTACCCCATCCCAGCCCCCAAGAAAGAGGTAAACAACATAAGAAAAGAGGACGGATTGAAAGCAGATTCCTCAGTTATTACATGAGGGAAGTAAATGCCACCTGACTTACCTTGATCTATAAAAATTAAGTCCCAAATTAAGTCCCAAAAGAAGGCTGTGTAAATTCTGAAAGGCAGATTTGCTTGGGGAAGCACTGCTCTTTTCCTCCCCGGAGGAATTTCCTCACTTTCTGCTTACCAAGTACAGGGAACAATACCTAACACTAAAACAAACACAGAGTTTTTCAAAGAATAGGTAGTTGGGGCAGCCACCTAAAGGAACCAATACAAAGTATTTGTGACATTAAGCGTGGCCACAACAGTCAACCCAGAGAAGGCAGGCAGGGTCCCTTCCAACTCAATTTATGTTACTTTGATTTCATTTTATGACCTCTCCCTTCACATGAAGCACTCTATTCAAAAGTGTCAGAACAGTTCTTGGTTCTAAAATGATCAGGGATTAAAAAGCAGGCTTCTTGAAATTCAATCTACTTCATCCTCCACCCTGAAAGCTAAACTTCCTGTTAAAACGTGGTGATGCCTAGAGACCACCGAGGTGTCAATCCAGGACACAGCACAGAACAGGCAGGACACTGACAACTTCATGCGGGCCCACTAATGCAGGCCACCTGTGTCACTGACTGACTTTCTTATATTCCCTCTGCATCCCCATTTCCCCAAGTAAGCTGTAGCACAAAAAAATAAATAAGTAAACAAGAGATTTAAAAAGGAAAACCCATTGGGAACATCATACGTCCGTGATGCATACTGAGTCAAGATAATTTCTAAAAATCTTTCCATAATCTCCATCTACCCAGAAAACTCACCAAGCTCTTGCAATACATATTTTAGCTAATATTTTCAACACTCTATCCTTTTAGCCCTTTTTCATCTTTAAACTGGAGCTGGGTCTACATCGCGGGTGGACTGTCGTGGCATCCTCTCTCGTGTAGGACATGGAATATTACGCTGCCGGGTATGAATCAAGGGAACTGGCTGATCGCAGACAGGATACTAAACCTCTCAATAATCACCAGCCGATTCTGGACTGGGTTTCCCGAGCTTCTTTTGGCATTTAGAGTGGAAACTCAGATATTCCGGTATTCGAGCATTCAATCAACAATTTCAACACCTTCCATGAATTTCCAGCTTTTTCCTCATTTTTGCAAATGTCTTGGTAGTATCATTAGGAGTTAAAAAAGGTCAGTATATTTAGGCATTCAACCATCTCTCCAGTAATAATATGCAGTTAATTAGTTTTATTAAAAAATCTGCTTATAGACTACCATTTAGATTAGCCTCAATTAATTTTAAACTATCAACTATACAGAGACAGCCAAGACTTATTAAATTTAAGATAATTCTTACATGGAGTAAATTTCTTCTGGTATCGTGAACTTTTATGTAGAGATAACAATTTTCTTATTAGCACATGTTATAAAACTGTAGTTTTATTTCAGTGCCAAGGAACTCTGCTTCCAAGCTTAGCCAAGAGAAGCAGCTGCAGCATTTATGAAAACCCTCTAAAAGTCAGTATCTAATAAGGCCTATTCCCAAATTCTGTCCTCATTTGTAAACCACATAACGTGAAAATTTTGTACAGATAACATTAGATTGCTGCTCAAAAGCCACAGCCCATAAGAAGGAAAAGTAAACAACTGGAAACATGGCATGGAAAAAAAAATATATATATGTGTGTGTGTGTGTGTATATATATAACCAAAATGGCATGGTAAACAAATAACGTGTCTGAAATGCCAGCAGAAATAACTATTTTTAAGTTTCAAAATTCAATAGCGCAAATACAACTAAAGGTCCTGTTCTACGACGCACAGCTCACGAATTAATTGAAGTCTTTTCAAGGGCCGCATCGTCGCAGGGCAATGTTAAGGCTCTGTGATGCTAATTATCCGAGGGGCAAATACTCAGGAAAGATGAGATGACAGCAGAAAGGAGATCAAAGCCCGTTACTGAAGTAAACATTTCCAGGTATGCCTTAAATTCATGTTGCCTTGTGTCTAATACCCTGTGATCAAAAACCGACTGTTCACCGTTAACCTAATTACCTTCCTTGGAGAATGATTTGTACATTACAGAGACTTGGGTAAGAAGGGAAAAAAACAACATAACACCTCATTTAAACCTCACGTTAAACCTGTGAGTTGGACGTTTTTAGCCTCCTCTTTCACTGCCGAGAGAGAACACACAGAGAGGGAGTCTTAACTCCCCCGGGACACGTCAGGAATCTGCACAGTCCAGTCCATTAGGCCAGCGCTCCAAGGCACCAAATGGAGTGGCCATCTCCAAAATTCTCAGCATTCAGACATCACATCACAGAACGCATTAAACTGCATGTTGGCTACACAGGCTTCTAAACTGTGCAAAGATATACATATTTTTAAAATTCCTATTCTGTATATACGCAAAATGATAGAATGGGATACTGTCATGAGTTATCACACCGAATGATAGCACCACATACCTTGGTTGGAAACAGTAAAGTAACACTATTTCCCGTGATGGTTGGGAGTTGTCACCTGCAAGCCCTATGTGTTTGTGTGTATACAAACCTACTGATGTCATCACCTACACTTTCCAAAACATCTGTCTAAGTTGAAATTTCAAGTTCCAGAATATTGGAATGTGCCCGTACAGAACCACATTCAGAGAGACAGCCAAGGAGAAAAAGTTTACAGAATCCAATCAGAGGCCAGGTCAATGACAGGAATACTAGCTTTTTTTATCCACCGCGTTGTTGTGGTGGTGCTTTTAAATAAAGGGGTGGTTTATACATATTTTCCTAGCGTTATTTTTTAAGGTAAAAAAGGGACAACTAATACTAATTTCCAAATTGTTCTGTAGAGTCAAATCACCTTCTCTGAAAGAGATTCAAACTAAAATTCCCCCCCAAACAAAAATAGTTTGGGTATTCCTTTGTCGTTCAGTGAAATGGATTTTTAATCACAGAAGACTACCATGCTACTTCTGGGAAGTGTAAGTCCATGGAGAGGGCACGAGGAAAATTCAGAGAACCTGGGACGAAGGAAAGAAGGCACACTCCTTCCCTGTAGTGTATGTAGTGGGTGTCAGAATACGTGTTTTTTGCCCCCGCCGTGGGCCCTTCTAACTCTGTTTACATTATGAATTTTGTATCAGCAAGAAACTGAGATAGTCCCAGAAACTTTCCAAGGACCCAGTGTAACGTGGGATTAGAAAACCGGCATGACAGCATGGTGAAAGGGGACACAAACACCTGGTAAACAGTGATCCCACTTCCTCAAAATAACTGTCATGCAGTTAAGCAGCTCATAACCAAACCAAGGAACCCAAAAAACTAATTTAAGAAAATAACTAAATTATTCGTAAATGACCATTAAAAATGCTACAAACTGGACTGACGAGTTGTAAGAATTCTGAAATATTACAGCTGATTATAACTGATAACTCTAAAAAGCAATTCTACTTTACAGAGGTGTCAGACCAGGTAGAAAATCAAGGATCACATGGGGTCCCAGGAATCTGATCAGCATTTTTTAGAATCACGTTGCATTTTAGATTTATTCACGACAGTCATAACAGGATGTTTGGGAGGCACAGAGAAAATTTCTCAACAAGGTAACCTGGTAATAAAGTCTAAGGCATAGATCATGACATATGAACACATTCACAAAAAGAATCTTGAACGGTTTTCTCCGAGAAAGATTTTTGACATCAGTCAAAAACCACACTGTAATCGATTTTTCACGTAAACTAGTAATGAAATGCCCTTCTGTACAGAGCAGCAGATGTTTGAAACGTCAAAAAAGCTTGGTGGCAGCCAGACTGTAGACGCCCAAGTGAATGTTTTCCCTCAAGATAAATAAGGCTGTGGCAGCTGCCGTCTACACTCGCCACCCCTGCCCACATGAAGCACGCACAAAGTGTTGAATGGAACAGACGGTTTTGTTATGAGACAAGTTTTGTTTTTGCTTCTTGAAGAAACAAGTTTTCTCTTAAAAGAAGACCAGCTTCCTACCAACCATTTACAAATTTCTGTAAGTGTACAAAAATACAAATACGGAAATAAAAACTACTGTGCACAAATGGAACTTACTTTCCAAGAAAAGCTCTTGATTCTAGAACTTGCATTTCCAAATTCGAAGAAGTTCATTTTCCACTCTAATAGCCCTTGCAAGTTAGAATGGTCCTTGCATGTAAATTGGTATGTTCTATTTGTTTTTTAATCTCATGAGAAACTTCAAGCCAAATGAGACTGGAATTATATAAATGCGTTTGTCCTCAACATCTAACTGCGAAACGATTTAAATTCTGATAACTGAACAGTTGTCAAAACTTTAGGAAATGCATTTCGTCAGTCTTCATGTGGTAGGTGGTCCAAATTCAGCATGTAACTGTGCTGCCCATTGAAGCCTACACCTGTTGTGATGGTACTTTCTTGAGTTGAAGGATAGAAGCTATTATCAAAATTTTATTGAAATTTGTACCACTGTATAAAAACGGTATTGGTTCAGACCAAGACAATGTGCTCAGATATTTCCTAATAGAAGGGCTAGAGATAATAAAAGAGTTTATAGAAGGGAAAAGAAGAAGGAACAGTTATATAACACCAAGAAAAATATAATATTTGCATTTAGCTCCTGATTACGCTTTCAAAATGGTGAAAACCAATGATGGAGCAGTGATAAAACTTACTCAAGTGGCGCAAAATATTTCTCAACACAAAAGGCGATACGATTCCACAGTCATACTCAGTCATCCAGTTTGGAAAGTCACCATTCACAACTGAAACCCAAACAAAAAGTCTCCTAGACATTTCATTGTTGTATCCTCAAAACCAGCAATCACAGGAAATTCAAGGGAAAACACCCAATTCAAAATATAAGGAGCTTGTCCTTTAAAAAAAAGCACTCAATGGCTAGTGACTACTAGTAAAAGAAAGCTAACTGATGAAACTTTTCATCCCACGACAAACGATGAAAGCTGCAGTCATCATTTGCCATGGTGGAGTTAGCAGCTGTCTTTCTGTGCTCCATTTCACTGAAAGGGAGACAGCACGAACACAGGAGCAATAAAGGCCAAAATCTGTTGCAGGGCGCCGTTTCCACAGCTGGAGACCGGGCACTTACTATTCTATATACAGCAGTCCAGCTTAGACACTCAAGTGGGCCGTGTTAAATTGCAGGGCTGTGCAATCTGACCATTAACAAGTCCCCAGTCAGTTTCGCCTTGCCTTGGCCCATAAGCCAATCTGCTTCAAAAACACATTTCCTCCTGTCCCACGAGTGTGACTACGCTTGTTCAGTATTACTTAATGGGACAAAAAAACAAAGACGATACATTATATAACAAGGGCTGGCCCTCTACAGCTAAAGGCCATTAGGAAGAACTGGTCCAACTTGACATAACACTCAATTATTAAGAAACTAGACAAGTTTAGCGTGAGATCCTCTCACCTTCATTAGAACTGATTATTTTTTAAAGGCGTGTGTTGTCACAGGCTGTATCTGCAAGCAGTTTTTAAATGCACTTCCATCGTCAACACGTTGGGGCACTGCAGATTAACTTAAAAGTAATACATTTAAAAAATTCTTTTATTCAGAAGGGACGAAAGCGGTGGGAAGGGGTTGTCTGGATTTTTCAAAACAGAGTTATTCGACTTTGAGGATATTTGCTAAAACGCTAATTAGTTTCATGGACCTCTACCAAAGGCTGGACCACAAATCATGGTCCCAGAAGCCGGCCAAACATTAAGTTACACTGACCCGAAACAGGGAAACTCCCAGGAGGGAGGAGGATGGAGTTTATTTTAATTACACTGGAGAATAAGCTTGCTGGGCTTGAATCAGTCCCTACCAACCGGCCGGCACATGGAAACGCGCGCTCACTTACCGAGGCGCAGGCTCCCGTGGAACCAGGGCTGGCAGCGTTATTCTCCTCGGGACTCAGAGGGGCTTCCTCTGGCCCCCGAGTCACAAGAATTCTGAAATGCTGTTGCCCCGCATTTTGATCTTGCCTGATCTTAAACGTGCAGCCCTGACCCTGTGGCGTCCTTTCCACGGAGTTGGTCCTGTGGATTTCGGGAGCCACCCTGCGGCCCCGAGGTGGCGTCTCCGGGTGGCCGCGCTCTTCCGTGGGGCTCCCATGCTCGGCCCGGGGCTGCGTGGGGTATGAAGTGCTCCTCTCCAGACGAATGCGGGGATACCTCACCAACCTGTCCCCCTTGGTGCCAGTGAACCCGAAGTTGAAGTCACCGGCCAGCCCTGGCGCGCCGGCTTGCGGCTGCTGCAACTGGAAGACAAAGCACCGCTTCCCGGAACTTCCAGAAGCATCTGGAACATGCTGCAGGGACCAGCGCCTGGGCTCCGGCGCCGATGGGCCGCTCTGGCCGTCGGCCCCGAAGGGCGTCAGCCTCACCTGTCGCACGTCTGCACTGGAGGCGCGGTGCTGGATGCGGAGCCTGCCGCCGCCCTCCCGGCTCCCGACGGCCAAGGGCTCGGCCTCCTTGAGGCGGTCGGGGGCTACAGGGCCCGGCACTTGGCGGCCACACATACCATTGACCTGCGGGCCCAGAACCCTTGCCGCTCTGGGAGGGGAGCTCTCGGGACTCCCGGGCTCCGGGGGCTCTGGACAGCCGCCCCGAGGCACCGAGCCCGCGTCGCCGTCCAGGGCCTCGGGCGGCCCGCACCCGTCAGGGGCCCCGTCGGCCGCCTTGCGCTGCAGCGAGATCTGCACGGACGAGCTCCGGGTGGGCCGCGCGTCGAAGGGGCTCAGGAGCTGTGGGATGAACATGGACGTGCTGCGCTTGAGCGCGCCCATGCCTCCCTGCAGGCCGCCTCCGCCGTCCTCTGCTCCATTCGGGGTGAAGGGGTGAGGGCCGCTCCGCCGCGGGAGCGTGTGGAATGCCATGAAAAAGTCGTCTTCTCTCTCCTGGTCTAGAATCTCTGATTCAGGGGCTGTGTTGCTGCGACCTGAGCCAAAATGAAACCGAAGCCGATGGGCCATGGTGCCCAGAGGGCCAGGGAGGGAGAGGACGAGCGTCAACAAGAAGCCTGGTGCTGCCAGAAGTCAAAAACCAAAGTCACAAACTCCAAGAAAAAGTGTCCCATCTGCCAAACCGTTAGCACTGCAGCACCAAGAGCGACAGATAGCAGAAATAACCCAAGTGGCAAGCGGCATTCCAGGCATGATTGGATAAGAGCAAAAAGCTCTCATCCACACTGTGACAGAGGGTAGGATGGCCAGAACCACATGACTGCGGTCTCCCCCTCCAATGCCAGCTTGTGGACTTAGTGGAGTTTTCCCCCCTCTCGCTCTCAATTTTTTTTTTTTTTTTTTTTTAAACAGCAAGAGCCTGAAACAGCACCTTCCCAGCTGCTGCTTTTCCATCAGACAGGAGTGGCCCCAGCAGGGAGCTCTCACAGCTGACTAAGGCAGCAAACACACTCCAAGCCATGCTGCTATAAATCTAACCGCACGGCGCTCACCGGACAGTTCTTTCCGAACCAAGCAGGGCACCGCGACTCTCTCTAACCAATGTGAGAGAAACCTGGCATCCAACACAGAAGCACACGCAGTATATCCGCCCACTTCCCCACCGAACCAGATAACGACAAGCAAAAATGCCATGGCCGCTGGAAGGCTCTTTCACGAGCAATCGGATGTGATGCTCCCCTGTTATTTCTGATGTCATCACACTACCATGATGGAATGCAGACTAACAAAATGTACTATAAATACGATCACACGCCCCACAGGATGAGTGTCCCTTTAACACGAAATAATTAGACCATGATCTACAAGTAACAAAACAGCTAAATGGAGGGGGGTACAACTTACAACACTGCCAGTTAAGGTCTGCCTCTGGCTACTACAACATTTTTCATTTAAAAGATGGGGGGGGGAGACGCAATCTCATACGTAATATGATTCTCAGACATGGCGGTACCAGAGGAAAGGAGCTCAGCTGGAGAAAACATTCTCTCCCCTATGCCAGACAGGAGAAAAAACAGCCACCCTTGTGCCACCACCGCACCCCCCCCCCCCGAAAGAAAGGGGAAGGAAAGTTGAAGAAGGGTGGGCATGTGGTTTCGGTAATAAATTAACTTAAATACCATGCAGAAGAAAGGCTGCCTGGAGCTGACTGTTTTCCGGTAAGAAGTCAGCATTATCACCCCAGTTGGGATACAAACATAGAATCTTGCTGTTTTTGAAGGGCCAAAAAGGACCTAAGCAATAAAAGTGAAAGTCCACGTTCAAAAAGCTGTCATCGGATTTGTAGCTAACTTGGACTATATTCTGTGTGTTTTAAACATACTCTTTTCCATGATCCAGAAACATCAGTTATTTAACAAAGAGGTTTATTTAGGAGGGAGTAAAAAATAGGGGGCGGGGGGTGGAACACCAAGCTGCAAAGAGTGACAAAAAGTTTATTTTAAAATCCGCAAAGCATGACTGTGTCAACAGCTCTGGAGTCCAGGGTGTGGAGCATTAACCTGTGTTTACATACATCCAAATCTGTTTTCTAAAGGCATGTGTTTTAAATGCCAAAAATGATCTCTATGAGAGAAGTGGAAGCCAGTTTGTTTAATGCGAAAACCGCCTAGCACCACTACAGTCAACTACGGTCACGGATAGTCTTAGCTGGGTTAAGAGCCAACAAAGAAAAAACCACTGCCAGCAGCATTCACTTCATAGTAACAACACTGCAGATGGCCTGGGGCAAAGCTAGGTACATAAAACACCATTTTTCAGATAAAGTTTGTATTCAAATGGGATTTCTTAGAGCTCTGCATAGATTCAAAGCCCTTTTGGGCTTGGAAGTATAGTTTAGGGCTCATGGCAAGGTCATCTCAACAACAGTCATTCTTTTAGATATTGGAAAACAAAATTTTTTACAGTGAATTTCCTTTAATAGAAGAAAAATAATGAGTTAAAGCCCATCTGACAAGAGGCAATTTTTCCTCAAAGTTGACCATTTCTTCACCTTGAAGTGTTATTATGCTCAATAAATGAGAGAGTAAGGATTAGTCTTGTGGCTGCATCTACGTCTCCAGGGACTTACTGTTACTCTGCTGAACATTGCTGAATTCAGTGTTTGCTGGATGAAAGATGGAGTGCTAAGAACTACACCCTCAAGCAGAATTTCTCATTCGATTTAACAAGAAAATAACTGCATACACAAAGCAAAAGTGATTTTAGCTACTCAGTACTACTAAGTATCACCTAAGGTACAAAATGTCCAGTTCAATGCAACCACCGAGAATCCATATATTTTACTAGAAAAGCTATCAGGATGGTGGGCCAGCATCTGTTGGCTTTCTAATTTGGAGAGTAACACAAGGCATAGGAGATCAAATATACTCCCAAATTCCCAAAGGGTTAAAGGCCTGGCTATTCACCACCACTGGCCTGAGACTTCGGAGACCAGTAGTTACATAACTACATAAGGGCTCTAGACCTCAGTTCTCTTTCTTCATTTGCAAGGACAGAGAATTAAATGAGTTAACATTATAAGGCTCCTCCAGACCAAATATTCTATTAAACTCAAGCTATTCAAAAACTTGTAAGTTTCAGTTGAATTCTGCAGAAAGAAGGGTCCATAAGAACATTTCTTTGAAGCAAATAATATACGGTTGGACCCTCCGTATCTGCGGGTTCCGCATTCACGTATTCAACCAACTCGAATCAAAAATATTCAGGGGAAAAAAATTCCAGCAAGTTCCAAAAAGCAAAACTTGAATTTGCCTCATACAGGCAACTATTTACATAGCATTTACATTGTATTGCGTATCATAAGTAATCTAGAGATAAATTTCAAGTATACAGGAGAATGCATTTAGGTTACATGCAAATATTTCACCATTTTATATTAGAGACTTCCGCACCCTTGGATTTTGGTATCTGCAGGGGTCCTGGAACCAATCCCCCCGTGGATACTGAGGGACGACTGTACATAAGTTTCAGGGAAAGCAAATCTGAGTATGACTGACTCCACTGAGTTATAATACCACTTCTGAGAGCACCTTAAAACGTTATACATATCATAATAATATTCATTTTCATAGTTGGAACGCTTGGCTCATAGGTATCTGATGTATACATTCTAGGGAGTTAAATCCGGCAAAGTGCTTTAAGCCAGATTTGCTTCTGAAACTCCATTTCTAAAATGAAATGTAAGTTCTATCAGTTACATACATACACACAGGTATACCTACTTACCTATCAATCTACATAAAATGTAGGTACCAGTTTTATGCCTCAGGCATATTTCTGGTTCTTTGAAGTTACTATCTATGAATTTCCCTCGAGAAAGTCCCACTTTTAAAAAACAGCTTAATTGTACCTCCTAAATATAGATTCACTTTTTGCTATATACTGTTAATTAGAGTTTTGTTTTCCCAGAGAGATTCATTACTGAACATGTCACAGTCACATGGTCTGGCTTATACATAAAAACCCTGAAAGGTTCATTTACGTGAGTAATGGTGGCGACAGATTTGCCTATCGTTTGTATCCCCAGAAGAAGAGCATAAATACATGGTTTGATAAATCACCAGTGTGACTTTCACAAATATTAACTACGATACAAACATACACATACACAAATTAATTGTCCTACCCATGTAAAAATGTTTGAATTATGAACATTGAACTAGTAATGGGACAAAAATGGTCTTATTGAGGGACATGTATACTGGCAGAAGTACAACATAAATACAGGTTTTTAAAAGATCCTGCTCTAAAAATTCAGGTTTTGAAAAAATGAAGCAAAAATTAAAAATTGGGACCCACTTACCAGTCTGTTTTCATCAAATACTTCAAACAAGAGTCTGTGATTAGATGGGTTTACCTATGAGGGACAGAAATAATATTTTTTAAATGGGCAGAAATAATTCAAGGAATGAAATAAGAGACTGAAAGAATAAAATGCTTTATAACACACCCAAATAAATTGTGTAATATAAACAATTAACCTGCTCTTTCATCAACTAAATCAAATTTTCTATTATTGATTTCTATTATTATTCTATGTCTAATATTTAGACATATCAGAAGAATAAAACGCTTAATTTTAAGCTGCTTTTCTAACATAAGAAAGGATAATTCTAAGTAGTTTTTAACAGTTGCTTAATCTCCCCTAAAAAGGCATCCTCGTGCCTGTACACCAAAGGCTACATCCTCGCAAAGGTCTACGCCTGAGGAAATTTCTTAGGCCTAATAATAAAAGCAATGATAAAAAATAATGAAGAAAATAGTAAAAAGTGGCTCTTTACCATTGTACGAGTACTTTTTAGGCACTATCTCCTTTATTAAATATCAAAACCACATGATCTCATTTATCTCAAAGCAGCCCTATGATGTATAACTGTCACCCCAATTTTACAAATGAGGAGCTGAGCCCAGCAGGGGAAAGTAACTTGCCCAGGAGCTGGTTATGCAGGGCAACCAGGAGCCCCACCAGGTCTGGCCTGCGAGTCTCCAGAGCCCATGGTTCGAGCCATTAGAGAGACAAAGAAATAAAAGATGGCCCCTCTTCCAGCAACTGTGGGGTCAATGTCAGAGATACTGGGCTTTCGATGTCTTTTTGCTTCTTTCTGTCTCTTTACCCAAACCTCACTGAAATGGCAGAAATCATCCTTCGGACTCAAGTGTTCAATGTCACTTAGTTAAGGACCAACCATGTGTGGGACATGGTGGGAAATGTTCTCATTTCTATCATTGTACGTAAATCCTGGAACACAACCTTACCAAGTGAGGATTCCTCTCTCCTAGTGAGAGACAAGGAGCCTGTGGGGAGTGCGAGTCCTTGGGGGGGGCCATCTCCAGGGTTGGAAAGGATGTAAGTGGTAGGACCCAGGTCCACCATCACTACGTAGAGGGAGGGAGAAGGGAATGAAATAACATTTGATGGTACAGAGAACACGACTTGTGCTTCTGACCCCTTGGCTTGCTCTTAGCCTAGTGATGGAGCAGGCAGGTGGGCAGAGGGCTTAGTGTCTGTTTGAAAGCTCAGTGAAGGGTTGTACTGCTGACCAGTGCATCCACAGGCTGTTGCAGAAGCCGGCATACAGTAAGCACTCAATAAAGATTTGTGCAATGAATACAACAAAAATGTTTTTTTAAATGCCCCCCCCCAAAAAAATAGAGTTTACATATATTTAGAGCTTATATAAGTTGAAAAAAACCTTGGATGTACTAAAATTTACAGAAATGTGGCCAAGGTGTTAAACTGAAAGAAGTCTAAGTAATTTGGAGTATTACAAGTGGAAAGCTGTATCTGAGAGTTAGCTACGGGCCAATAATATCTATCTGCCCCCATTACTTTTTCAGTCCTTCATGAAGTAATTTAAAATACATCTGGTAGAGGCTACACATAGGATCTCACCAAGCATTAAAATATCCATGCCATATTTTAGCTCTGAACATAATAGAAAACAGATGTCGTATATGGCGATCTAAGTTCAGAGCACATAAGACACCATTGTGATTGAAAGGAAGAAATCAGGACCAATTATAACGAGTCTAATGGTAATATTGTTCTTTGGAAAGCTACACGAATCAGAAGATCTTATTTAGAGCATTTCTGGAAGTAGAGTAGTTTTTAATATCACAACTATACAGATGATAAAATTAATTCATCCTGGGCTTCCCTGGTGGCGCGGTGGTTGAGAGTCCGCCTGCCAATGCAGGGGACATGGGTTCGTGCCCCGGTCTGGGAGGGTCCCACATGCCGCTGGGCCCGTGGGCCGTGGCCGCTGAGCCTGCGCATCCGGAGCCTGCGCGTCCGGAGCCTGTGCTCTGCAACGGGAGAGGCCACAACAGTGAGAGGCCCGCGTACCGCAAAAAAAAAAAAAAAAAAAATTAATTCATCCTGAAGAGGAAAAAACCCTCTTTTCCATTAAATACCTGAGCAGCTTAATATTTTCAAAATTTCAGTACAAAAAAAAAGCAACTGCAAAAATTCACTGAATAGTACAGTCTCCATTAATTCACAGAATTCAGTCTCTCTACACATAGCTCTTCTAGATATTAAATATAAAAGGTTGAGGAAATCTACCTAATTTGGTGATATTTAAACTCCAGAAGTAGTTTTATATTACACACAAACTCACACTGAATCTTTGAATTGTAAAAATTTTCTTTCCTAATTGGAACATGATTGGCAACCTTTAGGCTTCTTTTTAATCATGTCACTTCTACTGGGTTCGTGTCTCATAGAAATAAATAAGCTCTTGTTTTAATTATATTTTACCTTATTTTTTTTTTTAAAGAAAAACTTGCATAGAAAAGCTAAAATATGGTATTTGGATGACTTTCTTTTTGTTTCCCTCAAACATCCCAAAATGAAACAAGTCCAGATTTTGTTACCACTAGTCATAGTCTCTGAAAATTTGGGGCACATTAGGAAGCTACCCAACCATTTCTCCTCTTAAAAGGAATTTCATAATAAAAATTTAACAGATGTCACTCAATGTGAGTCTGTTGTGATAATAGATCAATCTAGTTATCAATAACAATTATTACCCCCCCCAAAAAAAGAAAAACTTACTCTAAAATAAAATTCTTCATTCCACTTTGGGTTCAGCGTCTGGAAGAGAAATCATCTTGTAATTTATTTTACAGTCTTTTGAAACATTAACAGTTACTAGTACAATGCAGTCCACACAGTTGCTTAAACTTTTTCTTTCTCCCCCACTAAAAACACAGCTAAGAGATTTTCAAAATGGCAATAGAGGAAGCATTTAGTCAATTATCTAAGACTATTCTATCAATCAAACTAGATGGGGATGGGATGTATTTATGAAACAGATGATTCACAGGTAAGAAACCATAAATTTCATGCTATCAACCAGAAGGAATAATGTCAGGGACCTAACAAAGAGCCATCATCGTGAAAACAAAGATATTCTTCAAGAAATTAACACTGATATGATTATTCTATCAAGAAGGAAATGAACTTTGCTTATTTCCCTCAACCTGCTACAAATCTGTCTTGGAGAGCAAAGAAGCAGGTGGCAGGAGGGTGACAGTGTTCACTATTTATACAAAAACTGAAATCTGAAGACTATTTTATAAAGAACAATACTGATGATCAGATTATATAACATGAAAAAACTCTGCCAGTTATAAACCAAAAGTGAACTCTTTTCCCCCAAATAACCAGGTTTAAAAATATTCATCTACCTATCCTCCAATCCTCCTCTCTACCCATCCACACCCATCCATCCACCCATGTCCACATCAATCCATATAAATATACATCTCACAAGGACATGGAAAGATACTTTTGTCCTCAGCTTGGATAAAAGATGGACTACCAAACAGCCTTCGAAACTAAGATGAAACATACTATGGGAGAATACATTTACACATGAGTTTGTGCATTTGGACATGCATCACACTCTGAAATAAACACGTCTCTCAAAAATTCTATGTAAAAATTTGAGACTGAAAAACCACCACCTCACCAAGGACTACAGATATTTTAAACTTAGAATGCTATTTGTCTTTATCAATCTATTTCCTTTAAAAACTAGTGCAGGAAGCAGCAGCAAAATAAAAGCAACACAAAGCACCATAAAAAAATAAACTGAATTTGTAAAACACTGAACTGGCATTAAAGAAAAAAAAAATCAGCAATTTCCCCACCCACAACTCAACGGGGCGTTTAACCCTAAATCAAGGGGTTTCACACTTCTAGCTGTGAATCGAGCCGGGGATGGTAACGAGTGAGAGGGCTGGGGGGAGGACGGGGGGAGAGGTGGGAGCAGGCCCAGGTCCGCCACAGGCTGCAGCCGGTCCGGAGCCCAGCTTCAGGGAAATGCAGAGGGGGAGAGGAAAAGGACAGGTGAGGGAAGGAAACAGACAGGTGAGACCACAACACGCATGAAGGACCAGGCACCCGGCCACGAGGAGAGGACGATGAAAACAGTTCTTAAACCCCGGGCGCAGCACAGAAATACTAACCAGGAGGCTGGCTGCCGAATGAGGCAGACAGCGCAGCCCCGGCTACGGAGCGACACCCTCTACCGTGGAGCGGAGGGAGGAGGACCTCCCCTCGGAAGGAAACACATTTCAGTATCCCCGATCGCCGGCTGTGGTGGCTTTGGTGGCTTTGGTTCTCTGCTCCCTCCGTGTCTGGCAGGCAATCAGGTCCCCGACTGCCTTCCCTGCAAGGCGGGCCTCCCGCCCCGCTGGAAACTCAACCAGCGGCAGCGCCCAACAGGGAACAATGGCCTCCGTCCTTCACAGGAATCCTCCCCACTCATCAAAATACCGGCTCCTGTTCGCTAAACTGATTTTAAGTGCCAGTCGGAATGCCAGGTGGAAGACACGCTAGACTGCTGTGTCTTCCTTACAGAAAATGACCTGGCTTCAGACCCCTGGCGTCGTCTGCACGATGGCAGGAGAATTACCATTTTTTAAAAGCCATCACGCTCTCCAGGAACTGCTTATCACACAGAGTGTTAAAACTGTTTACCCCGCAAAGGTGGGGAGGGAAAAATAATAGGAAGCTATAAGTAATACTGAAGCACAGATAAGAACAGTACTTCTGATAGAAAACATGCATCTTCAATAAATGCTCCAAATATGGAGTAAATATGTTTTAATATATTTTATAGATAGATATACAGAAACATGGAGATAGATGAATTAAGATATAATTATGGATATAAATCTATGTTCTAATATATTTTATAGATGTATATAAAAACATGGAGACAGATGAATTAAGGTATAATTATGGAAACAAATCTTTAATGAAATCATAGGTGTAAAATTTAGAAAAGTGAAACATACACACACACAAATGTGTAGTTTTACTGTTAATATTTTTTATTTGTTTTTGTGTAGCTAAGCAAGTATTTTGCTTCCTTTGGTAATACCTGTTATAAGTTAAACCATTCCCTTTGTGCCTACCAAATCCACAAGCCACTCCATTTCATTAAATGTATTTTAAATTGCTTTAAATTTCTTTTCATAAACTAACAAGCCAACAAGAACAAGTCCTTGTTTTGCTTTATTCTTTGCAGGGAAAAAAAATTCTACTTGTAATAATGCATATTTTAATACTGTTTTTATAGTCATTTAACTAAAAGCCAAAACCGGTATCTTGGGTTAACACTGAAAAGTCTGAATTGAATTTATAGATTTCATACTGAGAGATGCTCAAAATGCAAATACTGCCATCTTAAAATATAAACTTCTACAGAGCTCAGAGACATAATTTAATGAGATTTAATTATGACTTAAAAGATGTTTAATTAAGGGTGGACCTTACCTTTTTAATTGTTTTTGTCTGTACCAAAGCAAGTTCTCTATTCTCATCTGCTACGTACAATGAAAGTTTCACATATGGATCACTGTAAGAAAAAACAGGGTTATACTTTTCATTTTAAAAATACAAAAAGGAAAGTAGCCATAACCTAACTGAAAATGCAAAAATACCACTTAATGACCAGCTTGTATAAATTTCACAAACTTAGCAGGAACATTTTTAACATGCTTATAACTACGTAAATATACTGAGGAAAGTTTCTATCACCTAGAACCATGGATGTTTATTTAAAAGCAACACCAACATCAAACTCGTATTCTAATTTTAAAGATCATCTTCTCTACTCTTAATGCAAAAGAATTAATCTCCCATAGTATTTTTTCTAAGCACAATCAGATTCTGAAAAGATCACAAGAAAAATTATTAAAAGGCATATAAAATTTGTTCAGACTAGTAAAATCTAGCTAGAAAATTTAGTTTGCATCTTATTTATATTCTGATTTCCATTACGTTGGTAAAAATTATTTTTCTTTCGGTAGAGGTAAAACAGGCATTGTTCATCTAAGTCAACATATATCATCTTATACATTAAAACAAAAACATACACACAAAAAAATTAAAGCCCAGTAAGTCAACAGAGTTGCCCAAAGTTACAGATTTCAGTAAAGTCTTGATTAAATTTCAGGTTTCCTGACTACAAGTTCCAGAGTTCCTATCATTTCCTTGGGAAACTGAAAACTTTTAGCCAGAAGTATATTGAAAGGATTACTTAATGTGATTATCTACGAAGAGCTTGGTAAGTCCACTCCTCACACGTTCCGGAGTTGCTAACACTGGGAGAGCTCAAGTCTAGTTAAACGATAAGAATTTGGGATCCAGGTTCTTCTGTTTGACACTTGAGAGCCTTGAAGTCATAGGAAGGGCCTTCGTGTATTCAATCCCCAAATTTTCACTCATCTAATTATCGATAGTGGATGATTTATTTCTATCCAATTTCAGAGTTATCCTTTAGTAGTTATACATACCACGACCATTAACCCTTATTTTGCAACTTCCAGGGTATTTCTAAAGATTATACAGAGTACCATAAAATGCTTAAGACTATATTGGTGTTTATTAGATAGCTCAATAAATATGCCGTGAAATCCCTTAAGGAAAGAGAACGGTGTGATAAAATGCAAAGTTTAGTACTAACAGGACTATACTTGATATCCAAAAACAGGAATCAAAAGTCAGTGAAAAATACTGTTGGTGCCTATGTGTAGTATTTATCACCCGTAAGATGCATCTCAGTAGAAGCTACACCCCCCATCTCCTTAAACAAACACGCAAAAAAACAATAGAATTTTCTCAGTTATATTCTGAGTAAATATTTTTAACATTCTGGTTTAGAAGAAGGTATTAGTCAACCCTCTGTCACTTAACCATAAACCGCAGATGCTCTTTCACTAAAGAACATCTAACCAGACGCACCTCCTTCTCCTTATCTGGAGATCACCCTCAGCCTCAGAATAAAGATGAACCAAGAACCAGAACCTCATCTAGGTCTAAAGACCCTAAGGACGCCTTCCTAACCAGAGCCACGGTCCGGGTGATGGACCAGGAGTATAATTCTAGGTCAGTGGTTCTCACATTTGAGCCTATCACAACTGCCTGGGGGCGGGAGTAGTTAAAACACAGATTGCTGGGCCCCAGCCCCAAATACCCCCAAAGGATCTAGTAGGTCTGGGGTGGGACCATAGAATTTGCATCTCAAATAAACGCCCAGTGATGCTGGTGCTCTTGAGTCAGGAATCACACTCTGAGAACCACTGTTCTACAAGGTATTTGAAAAGAGTATTTTCTAGTTATAGAAACCCATTTTCTATTTCCAGCCACCAAGCTATTGCTAAAAAGAGCTCACGGCCTGATATCTGTTATCTCAATAGCTCCCAGTATGCAATGGAGGTGCATGCACGCTCGTACACACACACACACACACACACACACACACACACACACACACACACACACACACACACACACACACACACACACACACACACACACACACACACACACACACACACACACACACACACACACAGAGAAGACAAAAAACTCTGCTGACTGCCATCTCTTCTTTTCATGCCCCCGGCTGTCACGATTGCTGCCTGTTATATAACTGCAGTAAAGAGCTAGGCACTCACTTTAATGAACATCCACATTCTTCCTCTAATCATTTACTGACCTCAGTTCATATCCCCTGAATAGTTCACAATGAGTGACACACACAGTTGGGGTTTGAGGGTGGGGTCTCTGAGGACATTGTCCCCCAGCTGTGACAAGGAAGGCATGTCTGGGCCTGTCTTGAGTGTTCATCCAGGCAGAAGTAGGTACTACGGCGACTATGTGAAAGACTGACCAGGAAACTTCCTGGAAAAGAATTCAAGGTGAACAGAGAACCAAAGGCCAAGGGTGGGAGCTGGTGAAAGGACAGTAGGAGCAAGTTCAAGGGAAGGGAGCACAGGGCTTGGGATGGGCTGGTGAAAGGATGGTAGGCTGTAAGTTCAAGAGTGGTGGGGCTGGAGTGGGGAGGGGAGCCAGCTGTCCAGATCCGTCTCCCTTTCCAACAGTACAGCAGTACCACTCCCATCAACAAATGTTTACAGAGCACCGACTACACTCCCAGGAGTGGGCAACAAAAAGGATTAAACAAAAAAGGATCAGGGGCTTCCCTGGTGGCGCAGTGGTTGAGAGTCTGCCTGCCGATGCAGGGGACACGGGTTTGTGCCCCGGTCCGGGAAGATCCCACATGCTGGGCCCATGAGCCATGGCCGCTGAGCCTGCGCGTCCGGAGCCTGTGCCGGGAGGGGCCACAACAGTGAGAGGCCCGCGTACCGCAAAAACAAACAAACAAACAAACAGGTGGTTGGACTAAATTAGTGGTTTTCAAGCAGTTCTGCGTAACTATCTCAGGATAACTACAGGCTACCATTTCCACCTTAATCTGTTTTATATACGGGTTGTTCATGTTAGAATATTTTTGGACAGGGTTCTATAGCTTAAAAAAATGAAGTTTAAAGCCAGTGGACTGGATGATTCCTTTTGGTTAGGATATTCTGAATCTGAGAATAATTCAAACTCACTTCTCTTCATTCGTAATAACAATAGCCCAGTCCATCCTAAGTAAATACGGATTGGCTTCCTAAAGATATGGCAGGAAGAGGGAATAACACCCTATCCTCTCCACCAGGGAATGAAGGGTGAAGCCCACAGTTGTATGAGAACCCCGCCTTGATCATCACTGGGCTGGTATTTTCTTATACACGTTACCAGCTCTAACCAACTTATCTATGAGGTATCAAGAACACATCACCTGAGCAATAACCGAAACAAAAGGCAGGCAGGTGTGCATGTGTGTTAGGGGGAGGGGCAAGGCTGAGGGACAGCAAGCCTCATCACCAGCTTCTTTTCAGAAGCTTGCTTGTGGTTTTAACCGCTGATGGCCTTCATCTGAGCGTGATGCTCCGCAGAAGTGGTGAGAGGAAGAATTCAGTTCCCAGAGACCTTTTCACACCGACTTGAGCTGTCTGATAGAGGCAGCAGCTCTGGAAGAAGCTTCTGCCCCCTGAAGCTCTACTTCTCAGATCTCACACTCTCCACACCTTTACTACAAAAGGCCGGCCAAATCCTGAGGTCAATGGTAGGTTATGTTCAAGACTTGCCTCCCCCCAGCTAGACCACCAGAAGGTTTAGGAAAGACACATAAAAAGCTCATCAGCAGCTTCTATTATGGGGAGTAGACACAGGGTACAGCTCTAGGGGCAGAGGTTCCGGTTTTCATGTTACTCCCTGTACTCTGAAGATTTTTGTTGCTGTTATTAACCAGTAACACATAATACTTTTATAATTTTAAAAAAGGCAGGAGGGCCATGGAGGGAAGTAGGCAAGAAGACCATCTATCTCCTCGGCTGGTACTTCTTCATTTGCTGCCCTTGACCATCTCCACTGGAGTCTCAAATCTCAACTTCACCAACTCTCTAAGTGACCTTCAGACAGTCACTTAACCACTCTTAACTGAACCACTCTTAACTTCAGGTGGTTCATGAATGAAACGGAAACGATAATTCCTAACTCAGAGCATCATTGTAAGGACCAGAGAATATTATGTTTTAATATTAGTAGCCACTTCCGCACCAAACACACAGCATGAGAATGACAGCTGTTGTAACTGATTCTGTTTCTTCCTCTCTTTCGAGACTTTTGAGGTTCTCTGTTGCTCCTTCCAAGCCCCCTAACTTCTGCTGTGATTGCTGATCTAATCTGACACTGATTACCTTATAGTATAAATTGGGTGCCGGCCAACCACAGCACACTAAGTATCCCATGCTGCCTCACAGCACACTAAGTATCCCATGCTCCCTCATTATTCATGCTGCGCGGAAGCCCCATGGGGATCTGGGTGGAGATGATCAAACTGGTAGTATTATTTACAACAAAACTCAACAGGATTCACTCTTGGCAACCAGTTACTGTCCTAGCGGCTGGTGTTCAGTGCAACTCATTAACATTGCTCTCTAGGAAGCTCAACGCTTTGTGGATTAGAAGAGAAATGCTGTTTTCCAAACCTTTTGTTTTCTCTGCATAGTGAAGCTATTTGGGTACTACATTCTTTCTTTTCAGCCTTTATAAGGAGACAAACTGCTATTAGGATTCAAATAACATCCTAGTATTAACTGAGTACCTGCTATATTCCAGGCAAGGACACAGGCATCAGAAATAAAAGACACTGTCCTGGCCCCATTTGAATGGGGCACAGAAGCAAAGCGATGATTGTGACACACTGTGCAGGGTACCCCGGCACACAACACTGCTAACAGAAAGACTGCAGAACTACGGGACTGAGTTGATCTTAACCAGGCTTCGAGAATTCAGAGATGGGTCTCATTCTACCTTTGTCACCATTAAGCGAAAACAGTACAGACAAGGTCATTTCTCGGGGAGAGGTGGAAATAAGATTTTCTGGGCTTCCCTGTTGCTCAACCTCCCAGGACACACTGAACAAGGGCAGTTAGTCCTGATGTGTCATTAATGGGGTGACCCCCTCCATCGGAGTCACCCAGGTGTTCCATGACAAACAACAACTTGGAGAGGCTAGTCCTTTCGCACTGATTACTCATTTTCATCAGACCAGTCTTTGATGAGATTGATGTACTATTTTCAAGGAGGCAGGGCAGTGAAGGGGGAGGCGGAGAGGCAGGCGGAGGGCAGAGTTGCCTCCACAGGTAAAGTGTTCAAGGGGGATTACGTTCAGACTGCGGCCAGGCTGGAATGCCACTGCCTCGTCTACCAGCTGTAAACCTGTCTTTCCAAGAGACTTGGATGTTATGAGAACAGTGAGAACAGCCTTCCTTTTTCAACCATGCCTCCTGAGGGAGTACTCCGCCATCACCTGAAGGAAGCAATCATTCTTTCCCATAAAATGCAGTTGCTTAACATGCTGCTGGGACAGTCTGTGAAAGGATTGTGTCTTTGTTCCCTGTGAGCAAAAAGAAGAGGTCTAATGTAGCATATTACACAACACTATAGGGCAAATTTATTTTCACTACCCCATGTATGACACACTAAACCTTAGCCAACCCAGAGAAAATTTCATTGGAAAACCTGTTTTGTTGAGGTTTCCCTCATACCTTTCCACTTTTACTATCATAGTTAGTGTTACATAAATTACTGGTATCTGTAATAAAGAAATAATGCAAAACACTTACAAAGCAATAAGGAAAAAATTACCTAGAAAGTGTGAGAGAATAAAACACATGAATATATGTGATAACATCAAAACTGAAGTTCTCATCTAACAGGTGGTCCCAGATGCAAAAATAGCTAACACTTTCTAAAGAGAGGCAGACATTTTAATACTCTGCTACTGCAAAGAAATTATCACAAGTGTTTCTGGAAAGCAGTATGGCAGGAGGTATCGAAACATTCAAAGAATTGATGCCTTTGATTCAACAAATCTATTTGTAAGGATTAATCCCCAAGAAATAATCAGAGATGCAGGCCAATATTTATCTGCAAAAGATACTCATTACAGCATCATATATAAGAAAATACTGGAAGCAACTTTCCAGTCCAAGAGAGAAGTGATTAACTTATGGTATAATCAGGCGCTAGAATATTATAAACCATTAAAGCATCTTTTCCAAGAATATTATTAATTGGGAGAAAATATTCATAGTATAACATTAAGGAATAAGCATGATCTAAAAATGTGACTAATTCTATATAGTCACATTTTTTTGTTGTTGTTAGTCAATAATGCTTACAGTTTATTTACGTGGGTAGCACTTAAAATCTGTCATGCTTTCATGGTTACATTTTCCACACTAAGCATATATATATATATAACATATATATATAACATATATATATAAAACATATATATATGTAACATATATATATATACACACGCACCAAAGCAACTGACACACAGCTAAAGTTAATAGTTGTTCTCTCTAGATTACAACTTTATGAATTATGTTTATTTTCTTCTTTGTGGTTTTTATTTTTTTTCTAACTTTTCTACTGTGAGCAAGTACTACTTTTATAAGTACAAAAATTATGAAAATAACAATAGTTACACATACGCTACAACTATAACATACTCTTCAGTGAGCCATGGAACCCTGTAATTTCATGGCTAGCCTAAAACCTTAATAACAAACACAAAAGAGCTTCAGATGTTTTTTCTACCCAGAAAATTGCCTTAAATGGGTGACTACGAAGATATTTGAAAGAAATATGCACATATATTCTAGCCCTTGATATTTACTGAAAGGCATGAATTACACTTTGAAATACATCACTTGTCACCAACACTGACAATGAGTTGCTCTTAAATATGTATGAACTTTCAACAAATGCAAGAAAGCAATGGGTCTACTACAGACAGATGCATTTTTACCTTTGTCCAAGGTAGGTAAAGAGGCATTAAAACTTTATAGCTTAGGTGGAGGCATAACCCTCCCAGACTTCAAAGCTCCAGTAATCAAAACAGCGTGGTACCGGCACAAAAACAGACGTGTGGATCAGTGGAACAGAGTAGAGAGCCCAGAGATAAACCCACGCACCTACAGTAAATTAATCTTTGTCAAAGGAGGAAAGAATATACAATGGGGAAAAGACAGTCTCTTCAGCAAGTAGTATTGGGAAAGCTGGACAGCCGCATGCAAATCAATGAAGTTAGAACACACCCTCACACCATACACAAAAATAAACTCAAAATGGCTGGAAGACTTAAATATAAGACATGACACCATAAAACTCCTAGAAGAGAACATAGGCAAAACATTCTCTGACATAAATTGTAGCAATGTTTTCTTAGGTCGGTCTCCCAAGGCAACAGAAATAAAAATGAATAAATAAACAAATGGGACCTAATCAAACTTACAAGCTTTTGCACAGCAAAGGAAACCATAAACAAAACAACAGTCTAGGGACTAGGAGAAAATATTTGCAAATGATGAGACCGACAAGGGCTTAATTTCCAAAATATACAAACAGGTCGTACAATTCAATAATAAAAAACCAAACAACCCAATCAAAAAATGAGAAGGCCTCAACAGACACTTCTCCAAAGAAGACATACAGATGACCAATAGGCACATGAAAAGCTGCTCAACACTGCTAATCAGAGAAATGCAAATCAAAACTACAATGAGGGATCACCTCACACCAGAATGGCCATCACTAAAAAGTCTACAAATAACAAATGCTGAAGAGGGTGCAGAGAAAGGGGAACCCTCCTACACTGTTGGTGGGAATGTAAATTGGTACAGCCACCATGGAAAACAGTATGGAGGTTCCTTAAAAAACTAAAAACAGGGCTTCCCTGGTGGCGCAGTGGTTAAGAATCTGCCTGCGAATGCAGGGGACACGGGTTCGAGCCCTGGTCTGGGAAGATCCCGCATGCCGCGGAGCAACTGGGCCGTGAGCCACAATTACTGAGCCTGCGCGTCTGGAGCCTGTGCTCCACAGAGAACAAGAGAGGCAGCGATAGTGAGAGGCCCGCGCACGGCGATAAAGAGTGGACCCCGCTTGCCACAACTAGAGAAAGCCCTCGCACAGAAACGAAGACCCAACACAGCCATAAATAAATAAATTAATTTTAAAAAATAAAAAAACACATTTGTTTAATAAATGAATGAATAAACTAAATTAAAAAAAAACAAAAAAAAACTAAAAACAGAGTTTGTATATGATCCTGCAATCCCACTCCTGGGCATATATCCGGAGAAAACTGTAATTCGAAAAGATACATGCACCCCAATGTTCATAGCGGCACTATTTACAATAGCCAAGACATGGAAACAACCTAAATGTCCATCAACAGATGACCGGACAAAGAAGATGTAGTACATATATACAATGGAATATTACTCACCATAAAGAGTGAAATAATGCCATCTGCAGCAACACGGATGCACCCCGAGGTTATCATACTAAGTGAAGTAAGTCAGAGAAAGACAAATACCACATGATGTCACTTATATGTGGAATCTAAAATATGGCACAAATGAACTTATTTACAAAACAGAAACAGGCGCAGAAAGCAAACTTACGGCTACCAAAAAGGAAAGGGGGTGGGGGAGGGACAAATTAGGAGTCTGCAATTAGCAGATGCCAACTATTATATATAGAATGGACAAACAACAAGGCCCTACTGTACGGCACAGGGAACTATGTTCAATATCCTGTGATAACTCATAATGGAAAAGAATATGGGAAAGAATGTATATATAACTGAATCACTCTGCTGCACGCCAGAAACTGACACAACATTGTACATCAACTATACATCCTCTAAAAAACCCCAACGACTTTACAGCTTCGGCGCGTTCTGTGAAGCTGCTGAAAACATACTTTTGGATATTTCAGGAATGACTTGGCTGTTTGGAGCAGCTTGTGGTATGCCCCTATCCCAGCACCTTTGCAGTCACCCAAGTCTTGAAATGGCTAGTCAGGACCAACTCTCTCCTTGTCCTCTGCCATCCGCAACCAGTCACTCGGGGGTCCCAACCCTGGGTCCTAGAGACCCCTTTGGAGTTGGGGGGTGGGAACACTGCATGTGCATCTGTTTATCTCTGACACATAAATACACAGTTCTGTTTATATCTATGTAGATATGCAGTAATCCATGAAAATATTTAAGCCAGAAGAGTTTGGTTTTAAAAATTCGAATTAAAACCAATGTTTTCTTATCTTCTGCTAGGATAAATATCATTCAGTCACTAATAGGCAAAGGTCCACCTACAAATTACTAAAACGTTCACACAGCTGTCAAAGGAAGTGATAGTTGTGACATGCCTTTGTCTCCAGCATTTTCTATCACGTGTTTTTCCCGTATACATGCAATCATCAGAGATTAAGAAACCACTTTTCTTTTATGCTAGTAATAGTTTAATAGAGGGACTTGCCCAGCGGTCCAGTGGTTAAGACTCCATGCTCCTAATGCAGGGGGCACGGGTTCAATCCCTGGTCAGGGAACTAAGATCCCACATGCCGCCCAGCGCGGCCTGAAAAAAAATAAAAAAAATAAAAAAAAAAGAGAGATAGCAACTCACAAAGCCATAAGAAAACAGGAAAACCAAAAACTGCTCCCTTATCGGAAACTGTTCGGTAATTAATTCCTCAAATAGAGTGTCCACCATGTGCAAAGGACTGTGGTGGACACCAAGGGGGGAGGTCAAAAAAGTGGCGGGCAGGGGGATAGAGGTAAACAGATGCTGCCCTCAAAGAGGCTGTTTACCCCTGCTCCAGAGAAACCAAAGTCAGACAAGAGTGAACGCATATAATATGCAGACGTCGCCTTTATGAAAGTTGGCTATATATGTATATTAAGAACTCAAAAAAGTCATAAATTTTTATGTTTATTAGATGATCTGAAATGCAGGGACCATCTTATGAACAGAAATAATAACTTCCAGTATCATTTATTAAGCACTTTCTGAGTGCACAGCATTGTGCGTGGTGCCTTATGTATACACCATCTCTGATCTTCAGAATAACCCTGGTAAGCGGGATGTTAGTAATCCCCATTTCATGGATAAAGAAAAGATAATATCCTAGTACATACGTGCACATGAAATGCTATGGAGCCATTAAGACGGTATTGATGAGGAACTTGATGTAGCTGCCTACACTTTGTTTACAAAGAAAGTTCAAAACTTTTAATTACACTATATTAGCAATTAGAATTAAACTGTAAAAGCATATACACCTACTGCATTATAAATACACCAAACTATAAACTAGTGTTTATTACCGCATTTATGAGACCATGAGTGATTTTTTTCTTCCTTTCATTTCTCTCTCTATTCCACATGATAGAGATGGTCACTATTTAGGCTGGAACACTGAGACCGCAAGGTGACATAGGTAGTCCCCATGGCCAGCCTCTCTGCCCCTCCCCACCAGGGAAGTCTCACTGGAAATGGTCCCAAACAAATGGCAACAACCAGAAAATTCAAGTTAAACATACCAGACTTGTGCTGATAAAGTACAGTGGGGTAAACGTTACAAATTTATCGTCCATTTCTATTTGAACCACCACCTTCCTTTTCAAGTAACAAGGTCAAGACATCTCAAAGAGCCTTTAAAGAAAGGTATATAAACACACTCAGTGGAGTAAAAAGGAATGCCCTTTCTTAGTATCCCTGTTAAGGATCCTGTTGGTGAAATATGCTTCATCACCACTGGAATAGTGTCTATTTGTGGGACCCCTGCCAGTGAAGTGATGTTTAATTACCATGTCACCACTCAGCAATTCAAATCATGCACTTGTAAGAGAAATTACCAATTTTCCAAATTGATTAGACAAGACTGCACGAAAGTGTATCTTCTGAAAATATAGTTCAGAAACACATCACAGCACGTGCACATACTCAAACCACATGCACACAGACAGGTGTTATTCAACAACCTGAGAGTGTTTACAAAGCTTAGAGGGTTTTACTGCCTAATGTAGGTGGAGTACCCAAAAGTAACCCATGATGAGATGCTTTAAATGTGGATTTCTCAGATCAGAAATGGTACAAGAAAGTTAAAACTACTTTGCATGATTCCTCATGTAGTATAGTAGTCCTGTCTCTTAATATGCAATAAACATTATGGACATTATGGAAATCTTCAGCCAAATGAGACCATTATAGCAAATGCTATAATTACATACATCATTCATTTCAAGTTGCTGTAGGATAGTTCAGAGGTACTTTTATTTATTTTATTTTTTTAAAGATTTATTTATTAGTTCTTTATTTTTATTTTGGCTGCATCAGGTCTTAGGTGTGGCACACGGGATCTTCGTTGAGGCATGCGGGATCTTTAGTTGCGATGCATGGGATCTTTTTTGCGCTGAGCGGGCTTCTCTCCAGTTGTGGCGCACAGGCTCCAGCGCGCATGGGCTCTGTAGTTTGCTGTACACAGGCTCTCCAGTTGAGGTGTGTGAGCACAGTAGTTGTGGCGCACAGCTGCCCCGCGGCATGTGGGATCTTAGTTCCCTGACCAGGGATCGAACCCGTGTCCCCTGAATCGTAAGGCGGATTCTTTACCACTGGACCACCAGGGAAGTCCTTCAGAGGTACTTTTACTCACTTTCTTCAACCTTTACTCGAGTAGTCATGTTTGTTACCTTCCGAGGACTAGTCCAGCATAAAGTAGTAGGATCCGAACCCATAGGATACCTACTTTAAGGACTCAGGATAACTAAAACCGCAGGAGTATATACAGGTACTCACACCAAGACTATGTAGCGCTCAAGTTCACTTATATAAACTTTAAATAGTCCTTAAAAGCTCTGGCTAAACAAAAATCTGTATAATGAATCATTTCCGCATTACCTCCCACCACAGCCCCACAGACATGGTTTCACGAACAGAGATTTTATCTGTAAAACAAGTGTTTTTAAATACACGCACATACATACACACAAACACACAAGTCCTACTATTGTTAGTTAAAAGAGCATTTGGTCTTTGTCAATAAATTTCCCTGTGTGCATTTAATTCATTAAGAAAAGGTCCCAGAAGACTGTCCAATGGGAAATATATCCACAGGACAATATAGAATCAGTATAATATATGTACACTTCCAAATTTACCACACAACTAAATTCTTATTTCATTATCAGCTTTTACTGATCTTAACTATTTAACTGGAATAATTAATATAACCTCAAAGCTGTAAGTTTTCAAACAAACACCAAGTTATGCCTAATATACTTGTATATTCATTTACCAAATGCTCCACAGACTTATCGTAATTCCTGCCTAGAGAAGGGTTATCAGCTGGAAAATATTTATGCAAATTGTTTAGCACAAAGGGTAATAAACTTCTACAACGCTACAGAAGTAAAACGGACAGGAATTCCAAGAGGTAGGTCAGGCAGGAGCTCTACAGATGGGGCAAATGTGTTAATAACAGATGCAGAAATAGCTATCAAGGAAGAGTTCACCGTGCATGGCTCTCCCATATCACCATCAGAAAGGAGAGCCACACCCTCTGCCAATATTTTCCTCCAGGCCCCACCCTGGCAAAAGAATCCTGGGCTGGCTGACAACGGGTTTGGATCTTAGGAGTCCTCTGGATGTGAAATGACTGTGGGACCTAAATGCTAAATCTTCCCTAAAGACGTTCTTTGAAAACCACAGAGTCCAGTTCTACTGTTTACGCAATATGTACTCTATCCTCTAGCAGAAAGAGAAAGGACATGCGCTCAATCTATTAACTATCCAGGCCAGAGAAGGCAATCTACGTGGGGCACAGGCAAAGTCACCACATCAGAAGTCTTGTGTCGCTGAGACTACGAATCCTACGACAAATTATGAGGTTGAATAGATTTATCATCGGAACTTTTTTTTCCATTGAAGTACAGTTGATTTACCATGTTCTGTTAGTTTCTGGTGTACAGCAAAGTGATTCAGTTATACATACATATAATAGTTTGTGTCTGTGAATCCCCAACTCCCAATCCTTCCCCGCTCCTTGGTAACCACAAATCTGTATCATGGAAACATTCGAATATTCCCCATCAGTGCCCCTCCCCCTTCTTAAAACAGGCTACTGCTCACCTTTTTCCAAGTACCTGTTGAGGGTTTCGTTCTTACATTCACTTGGCAGGACCTACACTCTGATGGTGTTTGCTCACAGTAATGATTAACTAGAACAACTCAGAATACCTCCATACACCCTCCCCGTTGTACGTGCACTAAGACAAGGATTCTGCTGCAGTGCAGACGTGTGGATTCCAGCACACGGCATCACCACGGTGGCTGGACTGCCTGCAGAAGGCCTGCAGACGTAAGGAATTCCCGTGCAGAGGTTCTCTCGCTGTGGCAGGCATCAGAATCACCTGGAGGGCTGGTTAAAACACAGATTGCTGGGCCCACCCCCAGAGTTTTTGATTCAGATCCGAGGTGGAACCTGATAATCTGCATTTCTAACAATTTGCTCATTTGGGCACCCCACTTTGGGAACCACTGAGACTCTGTCTTTTCCTCTTTCTTTCTCCAGGATCCAGGAGAATGAGCTCATTCAACTCAGTACTTGTCTCCACTACCCAGGCCATCACTCCTGAGAGGATGGGAGGAGGGTACAGACAGCTCGTATCTACTGGGTGCCCAAGACCCTGCCTCTCTGGGTGGGCTTTCTCTGACCGCTTGACACTGCCCACATTTACTGGGGTCACAGAAAGGGCAACTTACAAGGCCTACCTGTATTTACAATTTACAATCAGCACCACTTCGTTTATTAGTTCAATGCGGTGCGGTGGGGCAGCTGAGTAAAGGCAAGTCAGTTCTTGTCTATGTTTTAAAAACACCGTCTTGTAATAAGAGGACAGTTGCAAGTACCCTGTAATTATAAGAGCCTATCAGGAACTCAGTTCTGAAGGAAATAAGGCAAGGGGACAAATTCTGAGACGTGATTACCTCACCCGTCTCTCTTTCCTGACATGAGTCTGGTGGGCACTGATACCCACTCATCTACTTCCCTCATAGTTAGAGAAGTCTAGCCAATTCAAACTTCTTGTGAAGATACCTTTGTAACTGCTCAATTATATTTCTTTCTTTCTTTCTTTCTTTCTTTTTTTTAAATAAACTAGCTCCCTCCACTCCCCCAACTTATAAAGTTGGTAGCCTAAAAAATCAGGTACGCAGACATATTATCACACTGAAATCACCAAGTACAGGAACAGACTTCCAAAGTCATGACTCTAACACTGAAGCCCATTCCTCGGCTCATCTCACCTGTGCTCTTAGGGTGGAAAAGAAGCAACGCTGCTCAAGCAGAGGAACTCTGACCTTGATGCCAAAGTGGAATCAACACCGAGCTGTGTGGAACTAGAAAAGAGGGCAAATGCTAAGGCACAGAACTACTCAGGGAATTCAGCCTTTATTAACTAAACAGGGAGAAAAAGATGCTTTTAATTAACTGTGGAAGAGCCGTGGGTGTCCAGAGCACAGCCTGCGTTCAACGTCTACTGTCACTGCGTGCTCTGGGTGCGAGGACTGAAGGCGGGCGCAGGTTCGGAGGTTCTCAGGGGCCCTCAACAGCAGCGATGGACACTGCTGAGACCTGCAGGGCTCGGCGCTCAGGAACAAAGGTCTCGAAGAAGGAGCTGCCGTGCAGATAAGTAAACAACAACTATGCCGAGAGCAGCCTTATGGGACCAATATTCCTGGGTATACAGGGCAAGTGGTGGAGAGAAGAGGAATCCAAGGACAGCCCAGGAGACAGGTCAACAGCTCCTATGCACACCAATAGCGACCTCTCTACCTAAGTGTTTACTACGTGCCAAGCACTGTCCTAAAGACTTTCTGCACAATCCTTCCTTTAACGCAGGTAGGAACCTTCTAGACTTCTCAGGGATGGGAGTGATGGTAGTGCCAAAGGTACCCAGTCCAGTTTTCTTTTTTTTTTTTCCTGCGGTACACGGGCCTCTCACTGTTGTGGCCTCTCCCGTTGCGGAGCACAGGCTCCGGACACGCAGGCCCAGCGGCCATGGCTCACGGGCCCAGCCGCTCTGCGGCATGTGGGATCCTCCCGGACCGGGGCACGAACCCCCGTCCCCTGCATCGGCAGGCGGACTCTCAACCACTGAGCCACCAGGGAAGCCCCCCAGTCCAGTTTTCAATGCAAGAATCTTTCTTCTCACGGGCAAGATTCTCTGAGGGGAAGGGATTCCTGCCCTACAAGAGGTTAACACGAGATGTGGCAACTTCTCAAGTCTGAATAGACAGCTCCCGAGTGACAGCCATTCAGTGAAGCAGCTGTCAGGGCACCAGGAAAGTCAGGAGGCAAGGGTCTTGAAATCAGCACTGGTCTGAATGCAGCAAGAATGGAGCAGCTCCTTGTGAAACCATTCCCTGGGTTACGGGCTCCACTGTGTCCCCTCCAAACGATATGAAGCTCCAGAGCCTTAGAATGTGACCTTATTAGAAAAAAGGGTCTTTACAGAGGTAGTCAAGTGAAAATGAGTTCATTAGGTTGGACTCTAATCCAACATGACTGTGCTCTCGGAAGAGGGGAAATTTGCGCAGACATGCGCACAGGAATGAAGACACAGGGAGAAGATTGCCACGCGACCGGAGGGATGCTACGGACTGCTCCAACACCAGAGAGAAGAGGAAGTTTCCCCTAGAGCCCGGGGATAGCATGACCCCACCAACACCTTGATTTCAGCTCCGTAGCCCCCAGAACTGTGAGACAATTCATTTCTACATTTTAAGCCACCCTGTTTGTGGTACTTCATATGGCAGCTTTAGGACACAAGCCACCCTTTATTGGAAACACTTGCGGCCAAATGTGTTCCAGAACTCTGATGTTGTTCTCATTTTAGACGGTCCTAACTATTCCAATTACTGCATAACATTCCCAGTAGGGGCCTGGGGGCAGGACCCACAGCCAACATGGACAAATACTTATCGTAAGTGTTTTAGATAAAACCAGAAATACTCCCAAGTCCACTGAGGTCAGATTTTGCCACCAAATGAGTTCGTTTCCTACAAACCTACAACAATGTTTTCTTTCCAGGGCTTTCTGGATTTTCGAACTGCACGGGATTATGGGCCCGTATTAGGTTGCAGAATAATAGTTAAAATATGTTTACTACAGATGCCGCCCTGCCCAGCACGTTCACACTGCTCTCAAGAGCGCAAAAAACTGCGTGTGAAATCCTAGAATTGCTCAGGGAAACAAAAACATCCCCTCAACTCTTAAATAATTGGCCAAATATTTCAAGTTTTATCTTCAAGACTGTTAAACACACAAACAAACCACTAGACACTTGACCTTCCCATTACGGCGAGTTCTGTACTGTATCACCATAAGGGTTTTTGGAATAGAATTTTAAAAGAGAGGCACCATCAATTATGCTTCACAGCATTATGGCAGGAAGAAAAAACTATGAGCAATAGAAAGAGGGCTGGGTTATGATAAAGCTCCACCCCAATGGCAGGAAGATGAATGTCACGGAGCACATATTTTTTTCCCAGTTACGCAGATAAATACATGGTAGGTACTCGCATTCGGATCTCCAGGACCCATATGTTGTCAAAAAGGGAATGTACAGAAGAAATGAAGCCTTCATCAGCATTAAAAATCTTGATTGACTTCCTCACCAGTGTGAAGAGCAGAGTCCCTTACCACATCTTCAAAGTTGGATACACCCAGGAGATTTCTCCTTGCGTTCAGATATTTTTAAATCCTCCCTTAAGTTACCAAGTTGGATGAGACTAGATACCAAAGGACTTCTAAAGGGAGCCTGGGGTAGGTTCTAGAATTACAGAAGGTGTGTTTCCTACCCACACCACCCCCACCTTGTAAGGGTGTTACAGTTTATGCTACCAGATGACTTTGTTTTTCGTTGTTTTTTTCTTGCGGTACGCGGGCCTCTCACTGTTGTGGCCTCTCCCGTTGCGGAGCACAGGCTCCGGACGCTTGGGCTCGAACCCGTGTCCCCTGCATCGGCAGGCAGACTCTCAATCACTGCGCCACCAGGGAAGCCCTAGATGACTTTGTTTTACGGATATATGTGTTTCTCCCTGTCCCTGCGACCCTAAAGGAGAAAGTGTTAAATAATCATGGGGTAAGAACACAAGGGACAGATTAAGACAATTTACGTAGAATAAAACGTGCCTTTCCCATAACAACTATGGAGGTCAGACCTCTGGCACACTTAAACACAGCACAGGATTCTTGTTTTACTTTTGCCCTATGCTTCAGAATTTCTATTAGGCAATAAGTGCAGAATCCAATGAAACCTCCTTGTCAGTAACAGCCACATGCGTTTGATTCCCCAAATATGCCTATCTACCACCTTCCAAGTTTTCAGCCCACTCACCCCTGGTGCACACTCATTTGTCGGAGATCCCTTCTGTTCTCTCCTCTTCCCCCTGTGGAAATCCTCGATCCTTCCAGGCTCCAGGCAGCCAGCACGTCCTCCTCATCTTCCCAGAACAAACCACCCTATAATAACCAGCCTCTCTGTGCTCTGCGTTCCTAAGTCGTGACTACTGAGGCCACTCCTCTGCTGCTGACTCACGTGCCTTTCTGTATTGTTTGTCCTTTTTCAAGTGTGTAAATCTTAATATTACACTCTTAAACTAGCTGCAAGTCACTTATAGCCACTGTCTACTTCTTGGGCAAGTCTGCATTCTCCATAGAACTGTGCAGAGAACACGCCCTGAATAAGTATCTCTCCGTTGCTTGACTTCCTACTCATCATATGATAGGGTAACTTCTTCCCAGGGTCACGCATTTGGAAACTTTGTCTTGCCTGAGTTGCCAAAACATGGAGTTCTCAACACATACCTGATACTGATCAACTAGACACAGAATGTATTTTCTGTGCAAATCTCATTTTCTTACACTTCCTTCATTTTCTTCACTTTTCCACAGGGTGGGAGCCACAGGGTCATTTCCTAAACTGTTCTGAGTTATGAGCTCAAGTAAATGCAAAGAAATAAGAAAATGAAAAAAAAAAAAGCTTCACAGCGAACCTCATTTTCAGCAATATTACCTAATACCCCAAACTAACATTATAAGTCACTTACGATTAACAAAAGCAAAAACTTTTTAACAAATGACTTATGGAATTCACACACTCTTGTGTGAGAAACTTAAATATTCAAATCTAAAGGACACAAAAAGTATTAATGTTTGACGACTAAGGGAGAAAATAACAGAACAGTTAATTCCAGCTACCTGATTATACTGTTGATAACCACTTATAAACAGGAAAGGGAGTTCATACTTTTAAAATGTATCATTAATTCAACACCCATTTATGATAAAAACTCTCCAGAAAGTGGGCATAGAGGGAAACTACATCAACATAATAAAGGCCATATATGACAAACCCACAGCAAACATAATTCTCAATGGTGAAAAACTGAAAGCATTTCCTCTAAGATCAGGAAAAAGACAAGGATGTCCACTCTCGCCACTATTATTCAACATAATTTTGGAAGTCCTAGCCACGGCAATCAGAGAAGAAAAAGAAATAAAAGGAATCCAAATTGGAAAAGAAGAAGTAAAACTGTCACTGTTTGCAGATGACATGATACTATGCATAGAAAATTCTAAAGACGTCACCAGAAAACAACTAGAGCTAATCAATGAATTTAGTAAAGTCAGAGGATACAAAATCAATACACAGAAATCTCTTGCATTCCTATACACTAACAACGAAAGATCACAAAGAGAAATCGAGGAAACAATCCCATTTACCATTGCAACAAGAAGAATAAAACACCTAGGAATAAACCTACCTAAGGAGGCAAAAGACCTGTACACAGAAAACTATAAGATACTGATGAAAGAAACCAAAGATGACCCAAACAGATGAAGAGATATACCATATTCTTGGATTGGAAGAATCAATATTGTGAAAATGACTATACTACCCAAAGCAATCTACAGATTCAGTGCAATCTCTATCAAATTACCAATGGCATTTTTCACAGAACTAGAACAAAAAATTTTACAATTTGTGTGGAAATACAAAAATCCCCAAATAGCCAAAGCAATCTTGAGAAAGAAAAACGGAGCTGGAGGAATCAGGCTCCCTGACTTCAGACTATACTACAAAGGTACAGTAATCAAGGCAGTATGGTACCGGCACAAAAACAGAAATATAGATCAATGGAATAGGGCAGAAAGCCCAGAGATAAACCCATGCACCTATAGTCACCTAATCTATGACAAAGGAGGCAAAAATATACAATGGAGAAAAGACGGCCTCTTCAATAAGTGGTGCTGGGAAAACTGTACAGCTACATGTGAAAGAATGAAATTAGAACACTCCCTATCACCATACACAAAAATAAACTCAAAACGGATTAAAGACCTAAATTTCAGGCTAGACAGTATAAAACTCTTAGAGGAAAACATAGGAAGAACACTCTTTGACATAAATCACAGTAAGATCTTTTTTGACCCACCTCCTAGAGTAATGAAAATAAAAACAAAAATAAATAAATGGGACCTAATTAAAATTAAAAGCTTTTGCACAGCAAAGGATATCATAAACAAGTTGAAAAGACAACCCTCAGAATGGGAGAAAATATTTGCAAATGAAGCAACGGACAAAGGATTAATCTCCAAAATATACAAACAGCTCATGCAGCTCAATATCAAAACAAAAACAAACAACCCAATCCAAAAATGGGCAGAAGACCTAAATAGACATTTCTCCAAAGAAGATATACAGATTGCCAACAAACAGATGAAAGGATGCTCAACATCACTAATTATTAGAGAAATGCAAATCAAAACTACCATGAGGTATCACCTCACACGGGTCAGAATGGCCATCATCAAAAAATCTACAAACAATAAATGATGGAGAGGGTGTGGAGAAAAGGGAACCCTCTTGCACTGTTGGTGGGAATGTAAATTGATACAACCACTATGGAGAACAGTATGGAGGTTCTTTAAAAAACTAAAAATAGAACTACCATATGACCTAGCAATACCACTACTGGGCACATACCCTGAGAAAACCATACTTGAAAAAGACACATCACCCCAACGTTCACTACAGCACTATTTACAATAGCCAGGACATGGAAGCAACCTAAATGTCCATCAACAGAGGAATGGATAAAGAAGATGTGATACACATATACTGTGGAATATTACTCAGCTATAAAAAGGAACGAAATTGGGTCACTTGCAGAGATGTGGATGGACCTAGAGACTGTCATACAGAGTGAAATAAGTCAGAAAGAGAAAAGCAAATATCGTATGAGAATGCATATGTGTGGAATCTAGAAAAATGGTACAGATGATTTTATTTGCAAAGCAGAAATAGAGATACAGATGTAGAGAACAAACATATGGACACCAACGGGGAAAGGAGGCTGGGATGAATTGCGAGATTGGGATTGACATATATCCACTATTGATACTATGTATAAAATAGATAACTAATGAGAATCTACTGGACAGCACCAGGAACTGTACTCAATGCTCTGTGGTGACCTAACTGGGAAGGAAATCCAGAAGAGAGGGGATATAAGTATACATATAGCTGATTCACTTTGCTGTAACAGTAGGAACTAACACAACATTGTAAAGCAACTACACTCCAATAAAAATTAATGAAAAATAAATAAATTTTAAAAAAGTATGACTAGTTCATTATGCACCACTATAAACTTTTATTCCAACTGTACAAGTTCTCACTGTCTTTTTTCATGCTTTTGTCGTCTGTTGCTGATCTTTTCCCCAAGCCTGAAAAGGTTTCCTTTCAAAATAAAGATGTGTAAACTTCATCGTAGATGTGAATTTTCACACACCAAACAAACTCTTAAACAGCCCTTAATAAAGGCACATTATTGAGAAAACATTCACTGTAATTAACCTCAAAATTTTTCATTGAAGTATAGTTGACTTACAATACTGTGTTAGTTTCAGGTGTAGAGCAAAGTGATGCCGTTATATATATAACGTATATGTATATACATATCCTTTTGCAGACTCCCTTCCATTATACGTTATTACAAGATATTGAATATAATTTCTGTGCAGCTGACATGGATGAAGGTACCATCCAACAGTGATCATAATTACATCAAATAGAAGCTTCTTGGGGATGTGGCCGGTGTCACCACAAAAGTGAGATGCAATCTCTCTCTTCACTGGGTCATTGGGGGGAAAGTGTGTTCGATGACCCCAAGCAAGTGAGCATGCAGGTAGCATGCCTGTTTGCAGCAAGCCTCCTTATAAAGGAACACAGAGCGATCAGAATGCGAGAAACAGCACGGAGAGGGCAAGCTCTGCATTCTAGCCAGAGGCCGCTTATTAGCTGCGAATGAGATTTACACTCTACATATTCGACAGTCTGTAATTCTGAGAAAATTTTAAAAGGCAACTAGGTCCTCCTATGGAGAACACAGAAGAAACGAGCCCCCTGATTTTATGTGATGGGGAAAGATGTTCTACAGCAGGGCTTCCAGCACTTTGCCATGCATAGCAATCACCTGAGGACTGTGTTTAAATGCATTCTGATGAAGGAGGTGTGAGGTGAGCCCCGAGAATCTGCATTCCTAACAACTTCCCAGGCGATACTGCAGGTGGGTGTAGCAAGGCTCTAAGGGTGATTAGAATACAGCTCATTCAGGAGAGAACCGCAGGTGTGGAAAAGTGCACGGATTTCGCATAAAGAGCTCAGACTGGGACGTCCAGACTGGAGAAACAAGTTTATATGTTGGTGCTCCCCAAGGCCTTATCTTGTTTTCTTTTTTTGCTGTACGCGGGCCTCTCACTGCTGTGGCCTCTCCCGTTGCGGAGCACAGGCTCCAGACGCGCAGGCTCAGCGGCCATGGCTCACGGGCCCAGCCGCTCTGCGGCATGTGGGATCTTCCCGGACCGGGGCATGAACCCGTGTCCCCTGCATCGGCAGGTGGACTCTCAACCACCGCGACACCAGGGAAGCCCCTCAAGGCCTTTGACTGCTTTTCATGCTACAGTGCTCACTGGGTGGGCTCACATCCGGCTCCTTTTCCATGACTATGAACTGCTAAGTGGCAGCCACGTTGACTCCAGCCAGGACCCTAAGCTTGAGCACCAGAAAAGCAAAGAGGGGACCCTTCTGGTGATCCCAACCCGGTGATGATGCACCCCAGCCGCAAGCCCTCACCTCCTCTGTTCCAAATCTTCTTAATGCAGCCAAGTATTACCCTAATCACCCAAGCCAAACACATGGGAATCACCCACTCTGAACTGGTTCTTTGTAACCTCAAAGACAGAGTCCAGACGACTGTGGCATCCAAGGTCTGCCTGGCTCTAGCCTCTGCTTGCCCCTCCGAGGTCATCTTCCATGTGCCTTCCACACTTAGCCAAGGGGGAACTTCGTTTAGTTCTCCGATCACACCATGACCTTTCTCCTCTGCTGGAAATGCCCTGATCCCACCCGGTCTGCACTTGACCCCCACTCGACCTGAAAGAGCAGCTCAACTGTCTCTGAGAAGGGCTTCTTAATGCCAAACCCCACGCCCGCTGGCAGAATCCGCCTAGTACAGCCGTCGTTTACTTATGTGTCCGCTACTGCGACTGGCCTAGAAGCTCCTTGAGAACAGGGCCATGGCCCGGTCACTTGCGTACACGACATTCGGTCACACAGTAGGTTCCCACAAGTAACTGCTTTACAGGGTACAGTGATGGCCCGAGGGCAGGTTAGGCATGGGGGTGTGTGGTGGTGATGTGTGGTGCGGTGGGTAAACCTCCAGCTCCGTGGTAAACAAAGACTGGAAAATAGCACTAGACGAATCATGGAACACCCAGAATTCACATGCTGGGCAGTGGCCGTCTCTATTATTTGCAAGCATAATACCGCTGAGAGGGGTAAATCGGACGGAAATACAACAGCCTCACTCACAGTTTCTTGGTTCTTTTTCTCATGTCATGGCTGAAACCAAGAAATCCAATAGTAATGGAGCGGAAGCCGAAAGTGAAGGCTTATCTGCTCTGAGGGAGTCTGAATGAGAGGCAATTAATAAAAGATTAAGGCTAAGTAAGACCACAGTGGAACATGCAACCACAGCATGCTGGATGCTGAAAACCAGAGTGGCAATTAGGCAGGGAAAACCCACGATGGGTAAAACCCTCGCCACGTCGAGGAACAGCTTGCAAGGAGCCCCACGGAGCCAGTCCCCGGTGAGCAGAGCTCTCTGTGTGACCGAAGACGGAAGCTCGACCCTGACCTGTGGAGAAAGTCCGTAAGAAAGGCCGGCGGTGAGACTTTCCCCTCAGGGTCGTGAGAGCCACCCAGCCAATTCCATTCTACTAATGCTTAAAGGTGGGGCGAGGCCACCTGCAGACAACTCACCTCAAAGTATGGACGACTCAGAAGAAATTACAGCCTCCTGATTACCCAAGTCAGGACCACAAGGGCACCCGGTGGCTCCCCTCACGGCCCCTCAAGGCTCAAGTGTCTGGTTTCCTCTGCGGATCCTTCACTCAGTACATTCAGAAGCACCTACTACATCGCAGACACTGGCCTAGGCACCTGAGATACACCAGGGAAGAAAACATGTGAACCCCCTACCTTTGTGGACTTTCCCCTCTAGCAAGGGGAAACAGGTGGTAAACATACAGATGACAAACACTAAAGAGAAAAGAAACATAGCAGGCAAAGGGGACTGACATTGGAAGGTGGAAGGAGGCACTGGTTGCTGTTTATTAGGGTGGTCCCGGGACCTGTCCGAAACAGCGATTTTTGAATGACTTGCAGGAAATGAGAAATCATTAAGTGGAAGACGCTCACAAAAATTTAACAGTCGCACATTTGACAAATATAGGATTTTTTTCCCTTCTTTAATGGCTGCCTTGGTTTACTTGATTTAGGGTAACATAGCAACGTCATTGAGGGCATGCACCCTGGAGTAAGACACACCAAGTTTGCTTTCTAGTTCCGCCACCTGAAACTGGAAATAATCGGATGTCATGATGGCTATCAGTTAATCTCATCAAATGGTAAGGGAGGCCTCCAACCCTTTACTTCAGCGCTTGGTGAGCTGCAGGTGTCTGCAGTCCTCCCACAGCTTCCCTGCCCCCGAGCACAGCACGGGAACTTGTGGCCCTGACGACCTAAGAAACGCGGAACACAATGTCTCGTTCTCAGGGATGCTGGGTTAAGTGCAGGAAGTATGGACGGCATCTCATAAATGTACTGTTCTGCGCGTGTTCACATTCACCCGTCCCTCTCACTATTTCACCTATACTTTCAAAATAGTAACAAGCCATTCCAAGGCTTGGATCCACAAGTCGCTAAAATAAATTTTGACTTCAAAGATGAGAGCTCAATGTTGGAGGTCACGTAACTTAACATGACTCCATTTGGCAACTGACAGAACTTGTGTCATGTCAACGGTACAGCCCCAAGTTCAACCCTTTGCCTCTGTATCTAGGCTGCCACACCGCTTAGAAGGTGGAATAATTCGTTCATTCTGGGCTACTCCATAGATGAGCATGTGCCTGGCTTCCAACATGCATGAGATGAGATAAACATGTCTGATGGGCAGAATTTTTTTTTCCAGGAAACATCTTTTCATTCTGCTCTAATAGATCAGTGGTGGATTTTTACCCTTCTAGGCACAATAATGCATAGCTTTCTATGGGAAAGATGTTTTAAAGGTCTTTTTTTTTTTTTTTTGCGGTACACGGGCCTCTCCCGTTGCGGAGCACAGGCTCCGGACGCGCAGGCTCAGCGGCCGTGGCTCACGGGCCCAGCCGCTCTGCGGCATGTGGGATCTTCCCAGACCGGGGCATGAACCCGCGTCCCCTGCATCGGCAGGCGGACTCTGAACCACTGCGCCACCAGGGAAGCCCTTAAAGGGTTTTTTAAAGCAGGTTTTCTAACCACTATCCTAGAGTCGGCCACAACTTTCAAATTAACCAAAAACAGCCATACTGGAAAATGTTAGAAACTACCATGTGAAAGAAAAGGAAAAAAGGCTTGTCCACCCATGCAGTTGTTATTCCCATGCTTGGTTATTATACGCTCCCTTGGTTACTATCGGCTGAAGCTCCCTGCAGATGCTATGCGGCCCGAGGGCCCAGGCACCGATGGGCACTTGGCTTCCCCAGCACCCAGCTCCCAAGTGGCCCCCCAAGGGGCTCCAGGGCACATTTGTTGAATAAATAACCAAGCCTCGCCTCAAGAATGGGAGGCCGTTTAGACCCTTACTGGTGTGCTCTTCATCTGGAGCTCACAAACTGCTTTTTAGTTTGTTCTCTGCCCACACTTCTCCCCTCCCCCACAAAAAGCAGCCAAGCTAAATATAGATTGTTCACAAGCATGACAAAAGGGTGATTTAATTATGATGCGGTCCATACCTAGGATGGGGCAACTGCAGGAGGCCTGCAGCTCTGGGCAGATGCCAGGGAGGGCTGGGGTGCCTCACCCACAAATGCTCTGCTGAGTCTCGCTGGGGAGTCCGTGGGTCTCAGCCTTGAACTGGTGGTGATTGCTGGCTTTGTCATCAAAGCTTTCTGTACTGTGTCATGCTCAAAATCTAATTTTCATGGCAACAGCCCTGCAGTGGGTGATGCCTCATCTCCCGGGATTTGCAGTCCCGGGTAAGCGACAGGGCCCTGGTTTGGTCTTCTCGTTCTCACTCACTCTCTCTTTCTCTGACAGGCATACCTTTCAGCTTACATAATCTTTCTAGCCATTAAGTTCTTTATTTCCTTTGGAAACAGAGTTCCACTGGCGCGCACACACGCAGGGAAAATCGCTCCATCTTCAGTGTGTGGCCTCCCGTTTAGGAACAAAAAATTTAAAAGAAAAAAATGTTTTAACTAGCTAACGAAATTAGGGGACCTATTTTTGCCAGTTTGATTAATCTCACCCATCAATCAAATCATAATTGTCTTTGATTGCCATCCTCACTCAGCCCCAAGCTTAAGGGCTGTTCAAGTGTGTATTCAAAAATAAAATCTAAATAAATAAATAAAATCAAGTGAAAACAATAAGAGACAGGGGAAGAAGCAATCAACCTTTTAAAAGAATTTTAGGTCCACAAAAACTGCCAAGCATAAGTGAAAAACAGGTACCCCTCAATGTCTAGCACAAAGATAATAAATATTCAGTCACTGACAGACTCAAAGAATAAGGAGAAGACGAATTATTTCAAAGTAACGAACACAGTATTACAAATGTCCTCAATAACCTTGTCGATGAGTTAAAATAGTCACACACCATATTATCAGACAGGACAGTGTCCTTCAGACATATCACTCACTAACTTCACATACAATTATGCCCTTGAAAAACCTCAACACAACAGGGCAAGGAAGAAAACGTGGGACATATTAAAATGCCTTAAAGCCCGCCACACCATTTCCTTTAACGAAGCTGGAGACTTCCTTGAGTCTCAGGCTAGTCTACTTAGCATGGCAGATCTCGGACAAAATCAACTCGCCAACCCTGTTAATTGAGTTGCACGTTCAAGTCCCTGCACTGGAAAATGCTCCCACAGATCACAGCCCCAGGACTGCACCTGGCCTCTGGTCCAGACTCTGTGACCAAATGCCCGCCGTAATGTGACGGCGTTTCCAGTCACTGACCTGAGTCAGAGGTGCTTTACGATCACATGTGACCCGGTTGCCTGCAGCGGCAGGATGAGTAACAGTGCGGTGAGCAGGACAGCTTACATCATTGCAGGTGGTGCTTTTTTAATGGGTTCCTATTCAACTCCACATTTACCCCACCGGAATCTATCATCTCTGAGTTTCCACTTAGTGTGAAGCGACACCGCTAACTGCCTCTGGGAGGTGACGCTCTGCCACGTGCCCATGTGCTGTTCCAAAAATTTCCACGGACATGTCCGTTCTCTAGGAGCAGGAGAATCAAGCCTTTGTTTTCAGGGATAATGTCAACCGGGAGTTGGCACTTTAACCTTTTTCCCAGTAGCTACTCTTCTAAGATGAATAAGCAGCTCACAGCTCTCTCAACAGCTGAGAGTACAGCTGGTGGTTATCTGGAAAGATCTCGTGATGCTTTTGGCTCATGCTGTTTTGGCGACAACACTGAAGCAGGAAGGATTTTCTCTACGATCTAGACCTCAGGCCTTTAGAGGAGCCAGGAACAAAGCCAGCCATCTTTGACTCCAGGAGGGCAGCTGGGGGGTCTCAGCCAGGCCCGACCCCCAAGTCCTGGCCAGCGGGCGGGATGGCACGGGGAGCTGCCTACCTGTGACCCCGTCTACCTGGATATAGAGAAAACCCAGCCAAGGGTGGAGGGCACACAAATATTGACTGTAGGTGAAGGCATGCCAAGTGAGCCTCGGTGGAATTCTGAGCCACTGAAAACATGGTTGAGATAGGTTTTGAAAACACCTGGGAACCTGTGCTTCTGCCATCACCGTGAAGGTGAATGAACTCAGATGCCCCTGGGATCCGAGGGGAGAGGCCGGCAGGCAGGCTACAAGCCCACCTGTACAACGAGAAGCCCTTGACGTTGCTAGAGCATGAAATCATCATTAACTCAAAACACACAGGAGGGAAATCACAAGGCGGAACAGACTTCTGCCAAGGTGAGAAGCGTGGCAGCTCTTGAAAATCGACTCGGAAACGCCCTCAGAAGTACAGGCTGATGTACTACCTCGAATGAACCACAAAAAATCAGAACAACCCTCCCGCCCCAACACAACCGTCATAACCCCCAAAGTCTTATCAACTGCCTCTAAGATGCTGTCAGTAAGTACAGAGGGCTCCCCATACCCACCAAACAAACCACGTCAGAATAAAACTCTTACATTCCTCAAGTAACAAATTCCCATCATTCTGTCCCTGCCTTCATTTGATATCTTTAAGTTACAGTCCACAGTGATAAGAGAATGTCCTAAATGTGGTGTTTTCTAAAATCAACATTTAGTTGCACTACAAGACTCCCCCCCACACACACAAAAAGCCTTTTTAAATTAAAAAAAAAAAACCCTGCAACAACTGTACATGAGAATCGTTCCCACTGCTTTTCTCCTGTCTAAATAGAAAGCATTTCCTCTTCCTGTCTTCTTAAAAATTTCACCATCAGCTTCCTCAAATTCCCATGGGAATGAAAGTTCACCTCTTCCTCACAAACATTTAGAAAAGGTGGTGGGGGGAGGGAGGCACTACCACGTAAGTCCTTCAAACTCCCTCTTATAGTTTAGTTGCTTGCTGTTTCTTTGATGGGCACAATCTAACTTGAACACATGTAAACAACATACTTCACAATGTGAAATAAAGAATAACTCTGATTTGACTGCAGGCTTGCATATTTCACCTTGCTGATACCTTTTCGTCATCATTTGACATTAGGAACACTTTCTTGAACGTAACCTGGCTCGTTCATGTAAAGGTATGACCTGCACTCCAATCCATTTTAGCAACACACAGACATACACTAACTAGTTAACAGTTTATGAATCATCATCAAATGAGACAGTAAAGAAACAAAAATCACGTGTTAATCGTAACACATATCCATACGTATGGGTAGTGAGGGTGGGAAAATGATAAGAAAACCTAAAAGGAAACCAGCTGAATATGTTCTGGGCTTAAACTTTTGCTCTGTCCAATCAAAGATAACAGTAATAATAAATGCATTTAGAATAAGTCATGTAAGTCAAACATTAAAGATTTCTATCATTACCAACCAAAACTTCAGATATAAACCATAAATCATTCTCCAAGCAAACCATTTCATGACCTAAGATGTGATTTCATCTGAGGCCAAGTACAGCTGGTGTCTCCCTCTTCTCCAGTGAGATTGTTAAGTCAGAAATACTCAGAGAAAACAGAGATCCAAAACAAAACAGGAAGAAAAACATAACTGTTTCCTCCCCAACCAGTGATTCCTAAATCAGAGAACAACGGTCACAGAACTTAAGTGGTCGACATTTTCCATTATTTCCAAAAAGAAAACAAGAGTATCCACGGTGCTCTCATCTTCGGAATCGAAAGTGTACATTTTTCTAAATAGCCAAGACAGAGATAAGAAAGCTGAGAGGAGAGAATCAGGAGAATTCAGACCACAGTTCTTTTCCAGTTTCATTTTTTGCTGCCATCCTGTCTATGTATACGGAGAGCACAGCTGACCAACTACAGGGAACTCTGAACACCAAGAAGAAGTAATTTACGAAGGGAAATCTTGCGCTAGAATAATGCCACCGATACAAAAGGGACTGCATCGAAAGCAAACTCTGCCAGCAGCAGACGTTGTGCATTCATATAATAAAAGCAGACAGTGGAGCCTTTATCCTTACCTAGAGCTGTCCTCAAGGCTCATGAAAAGCAAGCCATCTCTCCCGCCGGAAAGCGTCTGGGGGGCTAGCGCTGCAGTCACGGTTGGGACTTTACCGCCACGACCCTTGGGTTCCCAGCCCCAGCTTCCTTCCCGGTTTTGAAGGGCTGCCCACTCACACCTCTGCTGATCCTCGGGAACCACCACCAGCAAGTTTTAACACAACTGACGAGGAATGCCCCCGAGCTGGCTACTTATAATGATGATTCACTTCAACGACAGCTAGAAAGAAATGCTTGTTGGTGGAAAAGGAGTTGAGTCAACTCCACCCCTACCGTAAGGATTAAGTAACTCCACGCAGCTCGGCAATTAGCTGAAACAGCCTCCAGGTGCCCTAACCTGAGGTTACCGGCAGCGCCGCTTCTCCCCGTGGCAGTTCTCAGCGGGCAGGGAGAGGAGCCCAGGGCTACCAAACAGGACGGGTAATAACGAGCGTGCACGTGGTTTCGTGAATAACTGTAACTTGGGCTAGACTATTTAAAGCTGCTCATTTAAAGCTGTTTCTGAGTTTTCTGGGAAGACAGGCAGTAGAGGTCTGTCCTTCACCTTCTACAGTGAACTCGGCTTCTCTCCCGTTCCTGCGTGGGAGGCTGCACACCAAGCAGGCGGAGAGCACAACCTGCTGAGAGCCCTACCGTGCCCACCAAGAACTCAAAGTCTTCGTGGGGGAGGGGGGGAAGCAGGGCAGAGTAAAGGTAACTATGATGCAAACGACAACGGCAAACAGAACTGACAGGTTGGGGGCATTTGGTGTCATGAGAGACAGCACCACTCTGTAAATCCACCATCTCTGGTGTGCAAGCCCATCTTCAGATGAACTCATTGGGTGCCCTACGGTATAGGTCAAGGGCAGAGTGAGGTCGGCAGAGCTCACCTGGATACTCTTCGGCACTGTGTCCTCCTTACGGGGTACAGCTCAGCCACCTGACCACCCCTTACTGAACCCCTGAGGCCGAGTTAAGACATGTCTTCTTTCCTTGGCTAGTGACCGGCACCAGTTACACCTCTGGGCTCTTACTGGAAGCAAGTCAACTCCCACTCTACAACCCCAGCAGGTGCAGCTGCAACAGGAAGTGCTCCCACTTGTAGCAAAAAGCTAACTTTCCACATGAACCCAAACGTTCCTGGCATGTCAGCTGAGAAACGATAATCTAGACTTTCAAGTTCCCACAGGTGTTGGAAGGCTGGGATTCCCAGAGGTGCTGGGACGACAAAACAAGTCACCAGGGGAGCCAGTGACCTCTAGTGGCTGGAAGGATCACTGAAAGCTTGCTGGAGAAAGTCCACACCTGGTTATCCAGAAACCCTGTCCCCAAACACACCCTCAGAGACGCAGGCTGACAGGTCCAACCATTTTCTGTAGAACTTTCTAAACAACGAGAGAAATACCCTGAGTTTTTAGTACTGAGCAGGTAAGGGCACACAAGTGCAAAACAGTGTAATTTAAGAGCAGGAACTCTACCTTCCTTGACTAAAATTAGTATTTAAATTATAAAATTAAGAGGTTTTACATTCACACACTGACTGGGAGGTTAAAAAAAAATAAGAACCACAATATAGTATACAAAAATATACCTAAACAAGCTGAATAACAATTTTCCTGATGCCTTAAAGATAAAAGGCACCTATACTTCCCATGAAATATTACCCAACTGCTACAGGCTGAATCGTCCACCCACAGATTCTTATATTGAAGTCCTAACCCCAGTACCTCAGAACGTGACTATGTTTGGAGGCTCTAAAGAGATAACTGAGCTAAAATGAGGTCATGAGCATGGGTCCTGACCCAGTGTGACTGGTGTCCTTATAACAGAAAACTTGGACAGATAGGTACAGCAGGAAGACAATGTGAAGGGACAGGGAAGAGACAAGGCGGCCGTCTGCAAGCCAAGGAGAGAGACCTCAGAGCAAACCAACCCTGCTCACACCTTGATCTCAGACTTTCAGCCTCCAGAACAGTGAGACAATAAATTTCTGTTGTTTAAAGTCACTCAGTCCGTGGCACTGTTATGGCAGCCCCAGCAAACTAATACCCTAATTAAATGATGATTGCATTCCAAGTGTTCATACAAAAAAATGAAGATAGAATTCAGATTTCTGAGTAATGACCATTCTCCTTTTAGTGTGTTTACTCCCTCCCTGTCCACAGAGGCTCTGCCTTGAAAAGTGCACAGAAAAACCTTATTCTGGACGAAGGGGGTAAAAAGCCTACACGCCCTTCAGACTCCACTTCTGCCTCCTCGATTTATACAGTCAGGCTCACCGACGAAGTGGTCTCCATCCACATCTTACTTACTCCCCAACGGACAATCAGCTTGCCCAATCTCCACTAACAACGCAACCAAACCTCGGCAACTACAATCCTGGCACTGAATTAGGAAAGGCTAACAATGAAGGAAATGCTAGAAGTCTCTTTAGTTCAAGTCCTTCTGTCTAGAGAAAGAAGTGAGGACCCAGCCAGAGCAGCACCACAATCTCGGAATAAATGCTAAAGCAGATTCAACCCAGACGCGCAGTCCTAATCCAGTGTTACTAGCCCTGCTTCTGCTACACTATTCACTGAGGACAGCCTGAAATGATCAAATCTCTCCAGCCCCACGAAGAAAAACCACTGCTCCACGGAGCAGCTGTAGAAAAGAGGATGCAGACGCTGGATGACAAGATGGAGTATGACCAAGGTCACAGACTAAGGCTACAGGCTTTCTTAACCTGGGCTCCCCTGACATTTGGCGTTAACTCTCCACTGCAGGAAGCTGTTCTGTGCATCGTAGGATGTTTAACAGCATCCCTGGCCTCTACACACTAGATGGAAGCTCTCCCCGGTGTGACAGCCAAGAATACCTCTAGACATAGCTAAGTGTGTCCTGGGAGGCAAGGTCATCCCTAGTTGAGAACCACTGGTTTAAAAGGACAGAACCTTGTGCAGAGCGAAGGAGTTGGTGGCCTTGGAGAAAGAAGCAGGAGGAAGTAGCATCTGAGGTGATACGGAGGAATAAAAGGACAAGTGCTGCTGCAGACACAGGAAAAAGGAACAGGGAAGGCAGGGTGTAGTATTTCCCCCAACGAGGGTCTTTTTTGTGTTTTATTGTTTTGTTTTTTCCAAAGAAGCAGAAGACTGGGTCATAAGCTGAGGGAAAGGGGATTAGAGATTGAGTTGGGAATATCCAAGTCTGGGACCACCAGAGAGCAGAAAGGGTGCAGAGCTGGGCTGAGGCAAGGATGCCTAAGGGAAGACAATACCATAAACAGAGTGGCCCGAGCAGGCTCAAAACTGAAGGCTCCGACTGCAGTCAGAGGATCCAGAAAGAAGGTGTGGAGGCTGGCTAGATGAACGTAACTGGAGCTCCTCAAGGGTTATGGACACAGTACCGCAGATGCGCTGTAGTTTCCAAGGTCACTGTGGTCAGCAGTGGAGCAGAGTAACCCAGCATCAGCTGAAGCTGAAAACAGGGAAACCAGCTAGAATCTGTTGCAATAGAAAGCCTAAAGATGGAGTATCACTGAAAAAGAAATAAAGAGCCTACTGACAATCTAGAGGGCTAAATAAACTCATCCCCTTTGACTTAATTCCAACCCACGGAATCTTGCCAAGGAAATAATCAGGGGTGCGAGTTGAGCATCAAGAAGTTCACTACACGGCTTCCCTGGTGGCACAGTGGTTGAGAGTCTGCCTGCCGATGCAGGGTACATGGGTTCGTGCCCCGGTCCGGGAGGATCCCACATGCCGCAGAGCGGCTGGGCCCGTGAGCCATGGCCGCTGAGCCTGCGCGTCTAGAGCCTGTGCTCCGCAACGGGAGAGGCCACAACAGTGAGAGGCCTGTGTACCGGAAAAAAAAAAAAAAAAAAAAAAAAAAGAAGAAGTTCACTACAAAAATAAAAACACTAAGCAACCTTAATGTCCAACCACAGAGAAAATAAATTACAGATATCTATATGCTCACGTCCTCAAGGAATATTTTAAGACATGGGAAAACATTCACAGTATAATGTTTAAAAATGTGAGCTATTAAACTATATATGACGTAGCCCAATTTAGAAACTGTTCATATTTACATGTACACACTTTTAAAGCACCTGAGTCAGTCTCCACCAAAGCAATAGAAGTCATTATGAGATTTCCAAGGTTAACAAAAAATCACAAGAAAATGGGATTGCGGTCTTGGAGAAGGTGGTGCAACAGACGGAGTGGTCAGAGAGGAAAGAAGGGGAACCAGCAGCCAAGAAAGACAAGGGTCAAGGGCTACATAAGGTTAAAGGGGAGTGTGCTGAGCAAATCAGGCCTGTCTGGATTTGATGAACAGGAAGGTGCTGGTATCTTAAGACAGATACATGAGTTTCACAGTGTTGGCAGGATGCAGTTAGCAAAGGGAGTGGAAGGGACAGCAGTCTTTCTCAGAATTCCCCACAGTCCTTACTGACAAGGAGAGGCCACGGAAGGCACACCTGTGAATGACGAGGTGTGGGTCTACCAGAAGTCTGCCAAGAGGAAAGGCTGCTTCCATCCCTTGGTGTTTATTTTTTTAAATTTAAAATTTGAAATAATGTTAAAACTGCATGGCAATTCTTTAATTCTATATTACTTACACAATTAAATGCATAACCTTCATATGGCTCCTAGCACTTCTGATACATTACCCCCAAATTTTGCTCACTATTGCTTACTACACTTAGAAGACTGGGATGGTTTATAAGATGGGATTTTATGAACCACCGCAAAGGGTCATCTTGGATCAGTATGTTCCAATGGAAAGGAGAGGAAATACATAAAAGGTAATTAAATTTTAAGTTCACATAAGCAAAAAGAATTTTTAAAAAGTACAAAGACTGACTTCCTTCAAAACAAGATCTTATTAAGAATAGAAAACCTGAATTTCAGAGTAGCATTCCAAAAACTTCAGAGTTTCTACTTTGTTTGCTTTTGGTTTTAATCTTAGGAGGATTTGTCAATTACTGAGATCATCTAGAGATTTTTTTTTCCCCCATAAAAGCCAGTATAAATTTACCCATACTCTGCAGCCTCTGAATATTACTCAGCCATAAAAAGAAACGAAACTGAGTTATTTGTACTGAGGTGGATGGACCTAGAGTCTGTCATACAGAGTGAAGTAAGTCAGAAAGAGAAAAACAAATACTGTATGCTAACACACATATATGGAATCTAAAAAAAAAAAAAAAAAAAAAAAAGGTTCTGAAGAACCTAGGGGCAGGACAGGAATAAAGACGCAGACGCAGAGAATGGACTTGACACGGGGAGGGGGAAGGGGAAGCTGGGACAAAGTGAGAGTGGCACTGACATATACACACTACCAAATGTAAAACAGATAGCTAGTGGGAAGCAGCCACATAGCACAGGGAGATCAGCTCGGTGCTCTGTGACCACCTAGAGGGGTGGGATAGGGAGGGTGGGAGGGAGACGCAAAAGGGAAGGGATACGGGGATATGTGTATACGTATAGTTGATTCACTTTGTTATACAGCAGAAACTAACACCACAATGTAAAGCAATTTACTCCAATAAAGATGTCAAAAAAAAAAAACCATGCTTCTAAAAATAATACAAGTTTTTATAAAATGTTCACTGTAAAATATTTGTTAAAAAGCTTCATTGTAAACAATACTATAGCATTATTCCAAATACATAAACTATTTCCTATATGCACATAAAAATACAGCCAAAGGACTAGAAGGAAATAAAACAAGATGGTAACCAACGATCTCTCTCGGGCTATTCAGATTACAGGTGGATATTGCTTTATACTTCATCTTTTCCAATGTCTAATTCTTTTATAATCAGGGAAAAAAAGAATTATTTAAAAATTGCTAAGAATATACTATCACTCATTTATAAAGAATGAGTAATCAAATGAAGACTCCAAATGCTGGGGGAGAAAAAAAAACACCAAGTTTCTGTTTTGTTCAAATCCAGCTACAGTTAGAAAAGAAACTAGGACACTTGGAGGGGGAGGAATAAATTGAACCAAACAAGGATGACATGACACAGGCAAAAATCTTTACATAACACAGGCAAGGTTTGGTGATTAAAACGCAGTCTTGAATTTCCTCACAAGGTCTTAAATCCTCCTAACTTGGATTAGCCTTTTCTTCCAACACCTTACAAAAAGAGGATGATGTGGGTTTACATGCTTCACAGGTTAATGCTGTGAAGCAAGCATTAACACAATTAATTAACCATTAACACAAGCGATCAAGTTGCTAGTGACTTTATCAAAACATCTGAAAAGAAAATTGTCTCATCAAGAAGGGGGAAAGGTCTCTTGAATCTTTAAACATCACTCAGTAAACATCGTATCCTGCATCTACTCTGCTCAAGGCGTTAGCCAGGACCCAGTTATTTGTATCCTCCAAGCATTTATAACCTGACAGCTTACAGACACACATACCCAATTCACGAAGCGCTTGTGGTTCCTAATGTTCATTATTTTAGGGCAGTTACTCAGGAACCTGAACACGTTTTCACATGGAAGAAATACCTCATCCTTTGTGATACGGTCCAGGTCCTTTGCTGTAAAGACCATCTAAATGCAAATGACTCCCCCCAAAAACCTATGCAACCCTGATCTCTGTCTTGAGCTCCATTCTCATTTACCATCATCTCCTTCACATGTCCACTCGGAGGGCGAAGAGACCTAATGAGCTTGTGATTCAGCCTCCGCATCTGTTCCCAGCTAACCCTTCACATCTCGGTGGCCACCATCCGGCCAGCTGATCAAGCCAAAGTTTCCTTGATTCTGTTCCTCTGTGTGTCCCTCACACACCAGTCCATTGGCAGGCCCTAAGGACGCAATGGCCAAAAAAAATCCCCAAACATCCCCTTCTCTCCATCCTGGGTGTTAGTTACCACCCAGGTGTTCAAGCCATCCTCTCTCACACAGGCTACTGCAACCGCCTCCAAACTGGCCTCAAGGGCCACTCTTACCTGCAACAGACAGTCACACCAAGCCACTCCCCTGTCTGTCTGGCAGCTCTCTTTGCTGGCTTTCCACAGCCTTAGGCATAAAATGCAAATTCCTCACGGTGGCCCACAAAGCCCTCAAGAGCCACGGCTCCCGCCTGCTCCGTTCCTCTCCAAAGCCCCACCGGCCATAATGCTCTTCCTCAATCTCTGAAAAAACTCACTTCCACGTGAGGCCTTGCATCACGTTGGCTGTGCCTCTTCCTGAAGGCTCTTCCCCTACGTGCTCAGGCTGGTTCTCATCTTCTGATTAAAGTGAAGTGACAGTCTTTATGCTGAAAGAAGCATCAACTGGTACCACGCTTTGGGAAAGCAAACTGGTAATACATATCAAAGTACTTAAATCCTAACATTCTTTGATTCAGTAATTCCATTTCCAGGGAGGTACAGAACTTAATCCAACTTAAAAATTTTTGCACAGATATTCACTGCACCTTTCTTCTCTTATATGAGAAATGAGAAATTTAAACAGGACAGAAATGATTAAGATATTGCACACAGAGAAACTGGAATGCTGTATGCCACATACGGGGATGTTAAGCGACCAAAAAAAAGGCTATAATGTCTACCTACATTATGACGCTAATTGTGTAAAAATACACATTCCCTACCAAAAGACAACTAAAAGGAAAATGCCAAAATATTAACAGTGATGTTCTTTCTGTTGCTGGTAACTTTTTCTTTCTGATTTCTTTTTTCAGATCGAGAAAAACGTGTATGCGTAACTTTCACAATTATAGGGAGAATACCCCTTATTTTTAACAAAGAAATAGTGCTATATAAACAGTTGTTAGCTTTCCAAGAAACCACAGAAAAGGCATATTTAAAAGCACAATGTTAAAATGGAAAGCTTCTATATAAGGTATACAATATTTCAAAAACATGTGTAACATATCACAGATATGGAGTTAAACCCCCTATTCTTCAAAGACTTCTTACAAATCAATGAAAAATTAACAACCTTAAGGAAAAATGAACTAGGACTGCAAATTAGCACTGAATAAAAGAGGAAATACAAACATATGAAGAGATACTCGACCTCACTGATTAAAGACATAAACTATTTCTACCTTCCATATTGGCAAAGATTAAATGATTGATAAAATGGAGTAACACTGAGGATGGGAAAAACTGGTACTCTCATCAACTAATGGATCCAGGGAAACTAGTGTAATACTTCGGAGGGCAATTCCTCAATATTGTTGAACATCATACTGTATATGTTCATGTCCTTTCGTCCAGAAATTCAACTGCAGGGATTTATTTACAGAAACACGCACACATAGATACATCAATAGACACCACAGAGCTTTTAAAACATGGTGTTGGATGGCATCATGGATATATTAACTGGGAAGAAAAAAACATACTGAAATCTGGTATCTCTATCATGATCCCATGTTTTGAAAACAGCAGCAGCTAACTTTGATGGAATTGTTCCTACAGGACAGGCACTGCTTTAAGCCCTTTAAGAGCATCACTTATTTTAATCTTAACAATAACCTTGGGAGATAGGTACTGGTATTACCCCTGCTCTACAGAGGAGAAAACTAAGGCTTAGAGAGATTAAACAGAAGTTAGTATCCAGATGGCCCTCTGACCACACATTCCTACCTCCCCCTCTTCCATCCAGACTAAATACCACATCCACAAACGTTCTGGGGAAGGAGGAAAGACTGCCATCACTATTTTTTTTTTTTTTCCGCACCATGTGGCTTGCAGGATATCTTAGTTCCCCGACCAGGGATGGAACCTGGGCCCCCTGCAGTGGAAGCGCAGAGTCCTGATCACTGGACCACCGGGGAATTCCCCCAGAAAGACTATCATCAGTTGAACATAAATGGGATGGGTTGAATGGACAGAAAAACAAAACCAGAGCCACCGAGTGCGCAGGAGAGAGCCAAACTGGTGGAAATATTTCTGGGTGCCAGAAATTCAGGAGTCAATTGACACAAGGGACTGGAGAGAACCTGGGCAACAATCAGGGTGATTAATCAGGAAACTTCGCTTCCTCTAGCTTCTACGGTCACTGCCTTCTTAATGCAGGTGAAAGCAGGACAGTGGTCCTAACTCTGGAAAGTGCAGGTAGCTAAAGAGGGCCAGGAAGGCCATGCAGCAGCCATACGTAAGAGGCCACCTGCTGCCCATCCCACCAAGTCCTACCCAGGGCCTCAACCTGACACACACCAGCGCCAGGCTCCTCAGATGCAAACGGGGCCAACAGGACTCACAAGTGCCAAGACCAACAGACAACCCAGAATCGTCAAACACGTGAAGAAAACCAGGCCATGAAACACCAGGGGCACGAGCTTGCATAGGGAGCACACAAACAGAGTCGGAAAAAGAAGAATTTTAAAGATGCATAATTAATATCCTCACAAAATCCGACAGGGCACCGGGGCATCAAAACCAACACAGGCTGGTATGAGAAAGAAAAAGAATTAGAGGTCTAAGAGAAGGAACCAGGATTTTTAACTTCAGACCGCAGTACGGTTCAGCTTGCTCCACAAGGAAAAGCATGAAATGTGGTTAACACTTAACCGCAGGTGGGATTTTTTCCCCCGCTTCCTCCCAACCCACCGTCATCCACACCAGCCTCCACTCAGCCCCTCTTGACTTGGAGAAGGAGTGCTTTCAACGGCTTCCCATTCAATGGCCGCATAATATGACATCGTACAAATATTCCATAAAGCTAGCCATTTTTCAAGCAACGGGCACTTGTGTTTTCACATCTTGCCACTATGATGGTACAATAAACAGCCTTTTACATATGCCTTTGTGTACAGACACTTTTTTTTTTAATATTTTATTTATCTGGTTGTGCTGGGTGTTAGTTGCGGCTGGCGGGCTCCTTAGTTGAAGCATGTAAACTCTTAGTTGCAGCATGCATGTGGGATCTAGTTCCCTGACCAGGGATAGAACCCGGGCCCCTGCATTGGAAGCTCGCAGTCTTAACCACTGCGCCACCACGGAAGTCCCTAGACACTTCTACTTTTAGAAGACAGATAGGTATCCAGCAGAAAGGCTGCTAAGGAGAAATGTTTCATTTCTCCTTAATGTTTGATTTTAATATGCATTTTACCACTTTACTTTCCAAATAAAGCATGATCGTTCACATTTCTGTCACTATTACGAGAATACCACTTCTACTACATCCCTGCTAGCAAGAAGTGTTTCTTCTCTCTTTTTTTTTTTAACCAGTCTGGTGAGTTTAAAGTAACTTCTCACTGTTGTTTTAATCTGCAAATCCCTAGCAAATATGGATTGCTTTTCACGGGCTTCCTGGCTGTCTGCATTTGCTCTCTGGGAATCGCATGTTTATATTGTTTGTCCATTTTGCCCGAGTCATGTTTGTCTTGCCAGTTCACAAGAGTTATAGACAGTAACCCCTTGCCTGTCATACATTCCCCTCCCCAACTGTCTAGCTTGCAGGTACTGTCTTGCTTAAGAAGTTCTTCCTCATTCCAAGATCATACAAGTCGTCTCTCATATTTCCTTGTAAATTTGAATTGCTTGTTTACATTTAAGGTGCTGAAGATTCCTTAACTTAATTCCTTAACTATGAGATAGAGGCCCATCTCCCCCCACTCCATAAACAGATGACTGTGCCAACACCATTGAATAACTCGTGCATTCTTTCCTCAACAGTATTGAACTGTCTGTCTTATTATGGATTAACTTCTCTCTTGCTTACCGATACACAGTCCTGGATCCTCTGCTCTGTCCCACTGGACCATTTATGTAATCCTGTATCAATAACACAATGATTTGATCACAGACTCTCTTATTAGCATATTGTGGTCACCTGTCAACCAAGTTTGCCCCCCCCTTCACTGGTTTTATTTTCCATATTTGAATGTGCTCTTCACAGGTATTATGCATTTATTTTTCTACATACACTTTAGGATTATTTCATTTAGTTAAAAAAAAAGAAAACAAACAGGAAAAACTTACTGCTTTGGAAACTCTAAAGGGAATGGCAATAAATGTATTAATTTGGGGATAACTGATGTATACATGGTATATATTTTTATTTCAAATCCTTCACTGAAAAGGATATAGGCACCATTCTTGGTCAACTTCTTCCTAGGTTATTTGCTGCTATTGAGAAAAGAGAGGTTTAACTTCCATTTCCAGGTGCTTGTTTTCAAAACAGAGAAACGATCAATTTTAGAGACTTGTTTTTATCAGCTACCATGACAATTTTTCCAATTGACTTTGGATTTTTTTCCCACCATAGGCTCTTGCATTTTCTAGACATGCAAGCATTTCACTGTCTTACAAGATTTACTAGAACCCCTAAGACAATGTCAAATAATTGTAAAAGCAGACATCCTTTTATAATTCCTAATTTTAATTGAAACAGTGCTTTTTGCCTTTTAGAAAATATTTATTGTTGGTTGGTTTTGGGGGGGGTAATAAATAGCCTTTAAGTAATTTATTTTTATTCCTATTGGTTTTATTTATTTATTTGTTTATTTTTGGCTGCGTTGGGTCTTCGTTGCTATGCACGGGCTTTCTCTAGTTGCAGCGAGTGGGGGCTACTCTTCGTTGTGGTGCGCAGGCTTCTCATTGCGGTGGCTTCTCTTGTTGCGCAGAACGGGTTCTAGGTGTGCACAGGCTTCAGTAGTTGTGGCACGTGGGCTCAGTAGTTGTGGTTCGCGGGCTCACTAGTTGTGGCTCACAGGCTGTAGAGCGCAGGCTCAGTAGTTGTGGTGCACGGGCTTAGTTGCTCCGCAGCATTTTGGATTTTCCCGGACCAGGGCTCGAACCCATGTCCCCTGCATTGGCAGGCGGATTCTTAACCACTGTGCCACCAGGGAAGCCCTTCCTATTGGTTTTTTAGATTATAATATATTAGGAATGGCTGCTTAAATTATCAACTGGCTCTTCAGCCTCTACTGACCTGGTCATAAACTCTCTCCTTTAAAATGCTGGGGCACAAAAGTGGACGATGGTGATAAGCGTTCTTAACACTTAATCACACTAGCATTATTGGAATAAACTATTGAGTCTATTTGTTAATAAGTTACTTTGAATTTTTGCATTTGCTTTCATAAATATTGGTCTGTAACATTTTCTGTTTTTTAAAGGTCAAATAAAACTCAGCTCGAAACCCATGGAATCCTAGTGCCTTTTTCACTAGTAATTTTAACCACGTTTCCTACCTCTTCTATATGAATTGGTCTTTTCACATTTTCCATGCTTCTTGAATCAATTCTGGTAATTTGTATTTTACTGAGAAGTCAACTCGACGTTTTCAAATGTGTTTACAGAGGGCTACATGTAGCGTTTTCCTATACAGCTAATTAATCCCTCCTGTGTCTCCCTTCTCATGCCTGTTAGCTATTTTTGCCTTCCCTTTACCTCAGTTAGGATGATGGGAGTTTAGTGTATTGGTCCTTTCAAATAAGCAGCTACTGGATTTACTTATCCTTCAAAATCTTATCTTCTCTTTTATTAATTCTAACTTTTATCTTTGTCACGTCTTAATTCTTCCTTCCTAGTTCTTCATTTTTGTTTTTTTAGTTGGGATTTTTTTCCCCCAAATTTCCTATGATGCATATTCTTTTATTTTTCATCTTCTTTAATAATGAAGGTAGCTTTCCCTTTCTAGGTGATATGTTCCTACAATATTTAGAACCGTTCATGAAGAACAAGAAATAAAAATAGCTAAGATGAAAATTTTAAGAGCCACAATACAAGCAGGCAATGGTACTAATCCACTAGCTGACATTTGACGAGCAGAGGGTTAATAAACCAGTGAAGGAGGAGGAAGCGTCATCACCATTTCCTTAACAGAGGCCAAGTTTAAACAAAATTCTATCATCTCCCTTACTGGCAGGTTTTCACCCTGCATTTCACATTTTGGGGAAAGTGATTTGATTCATGTACAGGTTTTTTTTAAAAAAATTACGACCAGAATAAACGTTTCAGTCAGTATACATTTAGCCTAATACTAAAACTTCTATCTGTAGTCAGAACAATGTTCCAGATCTAGGGCACCACAAGATCCTGAATCAACAGAGATTTGTCATGATAGCGAACTTAAGTAATGCAAGAATGCGGCCTAACGCATTTGAGCTGCATCTTCAGGACAGGTTGATACAAAACTCTCAGGTGATCAGAACTAATTATTCAGAACCCACTCTGTGCCCAGGTTCAGCAATGTAAGAAGCAAACTGTCTGCGTGACTGCTTCAGACAGCAACTCTTAAAAATCAATGCCGAAGGGACAGAGAAAGTGTCTGCTTATCCCAGGGTGAGCGGCTCTGACCTAATTAGAAAACTGTCTGAGGCCAGAAGCAAAGCAGCTACCATTTCCTTAATCGTCACTAAAGGGAACATTAGAAGACTTACAAGGTCCCAACATGGCTGGGGGAACTTGAAGATGACACTCAAATAAAACCACATTCATTTATGGTCTACTAATTCAAAATTATTTTTATGATCTGGAAAGAGTTTAGACTCATGTTTCCATTTTTAGACCCTAGGACAACAGGCAGAGAAGGAGGCTCAACCTACTTATGGGAACAAATTTTAGAAGCTCTGACTCGTGTCAACGACCAATGTGCTAATAATTTATCTGTTGGTTAAAGCAAATACTTCTATTTGGGTTGCTACCCCTAAGTCCTGGTAAGGACCAAAACCCAAAAGAAATTTTTAACATGTTCTCTGTTTAATTTTTTTCTTTGTTCCTAGATGTTTTCCCCAGTGAATCCCAGTAAATAAAACGTTACTATTAAAACCCCATTATAACAGGAACTCTTTGGTAATAGGAACCATTTAATGTTCCCGAGGGTCTCTGAAACCAGTGAGGAAATAATACATCCCTTCCCTATGCACTGCTTTCGGGGAACGGACCACCATTTCACCTCATATAACAACCTGTCTAAGCGATCTGCATATCCTGATCAACAGCCAGATGTCGAGACACCAGTGCCTGTATGAGTACAGAGGCAAAGGCAAGGGTGTGCCTGGGTCCCTGAGAATATTACAGGGGGGTTGGCATGGGAACCACTGCTACTAAGTCTCAGATGTGTTAAAAAGGTGCAGTAGGGACTTCCCTGGTGGCGCAGTGGTTAAGAATCCGCCTGCCAATGCAGGGCACACGGGTTCGATCCCTGGTCTGGGAAGATCCCACATGTCGCGGAGCAACTAAGCCCGTGCACCACAACTACTGAGCCTGTGCTCTAGAGCCCGCGAGCCGCACCTACTGAGCCCACGTGCCACAACTACTGAAGCCCGTGCGCCTAGAGCCTGTGCTCCACAACAAGAGAAGCCACCGCAATAAGAAGCTCACTCGCCACAACTAGAGAAAGCCCATGCACAGCAATGAAGACCCGACACAGCCATAAACAAACAAACAAATAAATAAAAAGTGCAGGATGTCTTGGGGGCCCTAAGCTATCAAGTCTACATACCTGTCCTGTATGCACATAACCCTGCCTGCCTTAACCCATCCTTCAGGAGGGGATACTACTCCAGAACTATCAGTCATAGGTTCATATTTAAGGCCCAGTACTGGCTATAAACAAGCAATTGTCTTCAGTTCTCCAGAAAAAAAATCTTTAAAATGAGGTCTTTGGTTGGCCGGCTCTTTTCTGCACGGCATTCTGGTTTTCATGGGTCAAAAGGAAATGGAGTAATCTGTGTTTGCCAAGTTCAATGGCAACCAGCTACTTGTCATGGTCAAGGAATAATCGGACTGAGCGTGTTGGAATTTCCAGATATTCTCGTATTATCTTTTGAAGTACTTAAAATTCACTTTCTGGCGGAAATACTTCTGTTTCTATTCTTAGCAAATAATTACATGCTAAGGCTTAAAAAGAAGAGAGGAGACAGCAGAACTAGAGTGTATTTTCATAGGGCAGAGGGCAAGAGGGAAGCAAGGCACTCGGAGGGGCTTTTTCTTGGGCAGGGAGGGGTGGGAGGACTGTATTTGAGGGTCGCCCCATACTCCCATCCCATCAATGGGGACCGCGGTGATGATGTGCGAGGTGCCCAGGTGGGAACGTGATTGCTTCCTGCAGGCTTGTTAGTGCTGCTGTGCGTGCCTAATGAGGCCAAGGAGAGACGGACCCCCCACCCCCAGGCCTCCCCACAAACATATACACCCGTAATGCCTCCAGACTAGCCAGCAGTTCTGTTGTCACCTCAGTGGTATAGCCTGTCCCCTTGCCTCTGCTCTCACTGTCCTCTCTCCACTTTTTGGTATTATTTCTCCCACAAATCTTAAACCGTAACACCAGCTCTCTACTCTCGAATTACTCCGTCAGGCAGAGATGGCTTCATCCCCTCCTCTAAGGACTGAGGTCTGAAGACAGGAGGGTCTGTCCAAGTGGAAAACTTGGTGTAACCTTTAAACTGATTTCACCAAACTCAACTATCCACGCTTATGCTCCAAGTTTCAAGGAATCCCATACTCAGTGCATAGGGGAGCATCATTGATTCCTCTGAGAATCGCCCTATTTCAATTATGAGTAATGAAAAGAATTCCTCATAATTCTTCATACAGAAGAAGTTGGTATGGAACTGGGGCTCACCAGGTGAGCTGGGCTCAGACACACGGGAGGGGGAGGACCCGGGGCATAGCCTGAAGAATGGCACAGAGGAAAAGAAACTCAGGATGTACACAGGGAACGCAGGCTGTTCAACCTGCCAAGGACAGAGTGAGTGGAAAAGAGGTGAGAGGGGAATTGGACTGGACCAGAACTACATGCTACCTGAACACCAGGAAAAGGATATGGGATGGTTTTTTGCAATAATTTTCTTTCTTTTCTTAATTACTGGTGGTTTCCATTATTTTCTTCTAAGTCTTCAACTAATGACTAATGCAAAGCCCTGAAATTTCAAGATTTTACTTCCCACGTTGTTTTCTATTCTTATTCGACACCAATTAACTTAATCATCTCGTTTCCTTCTCCCAGCTGACAAATGCCACAGTGCCTGTAACAGCTGCTCCTTTCCTTCTCTCCCCGTTCCTCTCTTACACACACCCCTCCTTCTAGGCAAAATAACCCAAAGCTACTTGTGACGATAAAACAAACTTTCAAATATTTTTCCCCAAAACACTTCTCCTACATACAACTTCCATCATTTTGAGAAAGGCCAAATATCTTTGCCAGATGACTGTATTTATCTTTCTTTAATCTCTGTTATTTCTCTGGCCATTTGTGAACATAACAGATTATCAGAAGGGTTAGTTAGCTCAGTGTTTTAAGTACTAGCTAGATGCTGGTGGCCATAAAACCACTTTAGTTCACCAGCAATTAAAGAGGACTAATGATCTAACTAGCAGAAAGCACAAATGGGTCACAGCGAATGAGGATACCTACCATTGAGTCTACATTACTTACTATACTGGATCTTAGATCATCTTAGAACATCTTGAGATTACTCATAAGCTACTACGTATTCAAATAGTTTAACTCTCAACCCAAATATATCGAAGCGCTCACAGGCTATTGGATATTTGCATCTGATACACATTCTACTTGATATAATGTTGAGTTCCTGTTTCCTACGTTTTATCTTTTAATCTATTTTTTCTTTTCTTTCTTCATTGTACTCTGTCAGATTTTACAGTGGGAGAGTTTCATTTCATCTCACAAACTATTTGAATTTGACCTCCTTTCCAGTGTTTTAGTACCTTCTTCAAATTTTACGTAACTGACTCTCACCAAGATGTACAATACTCACGAAACCTCTTATGTGATGAATGTTTAATGCTATCAACATTATGGAAATTCTTAACCTAATTTTCAAAACACTAGCTAAAGCTCAGAAACATGCAATTCTCATACATCACAGCCTGTCCGTCAACATAATGTCAAATATTGTAACAAGAGTAACTTTCATCTATTTAGATGCCTATTCATTTACTTGGCTGGAGTGATCCCAAGATACCTTGCCCAGTGAAGATTTTAAGGTTTCTATTAGTCTAAGTATCTAGAAGTCAAAGGACTTAATCCTCTTTGTATTCCAGATAATCACCTGTCACACCAAAAGCAAAACAACGCTTGTGAAAAAAATGAATCATCCTGAACTATTTCATAAATGTGTCAGTACCTAAAAAGTGGAGTGCGGATGTTAATAAGGTCACCTAGGCCTTCGAATTCAAAAAAGGTGGAATTTTTTTAAAAATTAAAAGTCGTTCTTTGACACTGGTTATTGTCTGCGACTAGAAGCCACGACTTTTTTTTTCACAGCAGCTGACTTGAACTGGATTCACCTAAACCAGGATCCAATTTACTAGTACAAATTTTAAAATACTGAAAATTTTTCTTGAATTATGCCCTTATAAACTGCAGTACATAGTTGTTATTTGTCAAATGCTACAAGATTTTAGGGTCTGATTCACTATCTCCTCAGACAGTCTGGCAAGACTTAATTTATCTGAGAGATCAACTACTAAATGGAGAATTTCGTTTAATTATATAAAAAGTAAAAAGAATTTGAAAAATGTTTTTACCAGTCATAGTTATTTTAACATTTACTAATTTGAGTGCAGCTGACATAGTTTAGAAAAAAAGATCATCTGTTTCTTAGTATAAAAAGCTGCCTTTAAAAAAAAATTACTTATTCTTGTACATTTACCAACACTGCGTATTATTATACTAACATCTTTCCTCCGGTGCACTAAACCTCAGCACTGAATCTAGATAAATTATTACTTCCACTTTCCAAAAACTGACCTTCCAAAACTCAAATGTAAGAGAGACTGGAAATAGTGAATCCCACAGTAGAAGGATCTTATTTTTATTCAGACAATGATTTCACCACTTGTAGTCACTGTAGCTGCCAACTCAGTTTGTGGATAATTTAAGGAGTAATTTCCAATTAAGTGTATCAAGTATGCATTGGGGCCAAGCATCAGTTATAGTTATAGGTATGGATATAGATACACACACCCCACAGCAGTAGTAAAGTGAAGAAATGGAACTAATAATGGTAAACAATAACAATACAAATAATGGAACTCTTACACAACAGCAAGCATTTTAAAGCCCTTAACATCAGTGGTGAGCAGATGCACACTAAACTCAATAAATACACAAATTAGCATGAACAGAGTCCTGAAACAAAAGTAAGAGCAGTTTCCTGACATGAGGAGCTGAGAGAACAGAGGTAAATCCAGAACAAAGGTTGCATGTGAAGGGGAAATGGAAGCTGAAGAACCAGAAAAGACCCCGCCCCTGAAGAGATCAATGCTGAACCCCTTGTAGGGGGCGGGCGGGGGGGGGGGTCAGTGTAGGGCAGGGACAGGCAGACGGGAGGGGTGCATCGGGAGGAGGGGGTGAGTCCACTTGTTGGAAATGACCTGTACCATCCCTGTTGATAAACCACAGCTGTGTCTGAAGGCAGCTACCATATCAGCGTTCTCAAACTTGACTGTTAGTCATCTGGGAATCCCATTAAAAGTAGACTCTGATTCAGTACGTCTGGGGCAAGGCCCGAGATTCTGCATCTCTAGCAAGCTCCCCAGTGATGCTGCCGGTCCGTGGACCAAGCTTTGAGTAACACTGCCTTCAAGGACAGCCTGGCCAATGGAGGGCAGAGAGGAGGAGAGGGGGGCACAGGAGAGCTGGGCTCAAAGCTCTCCCCTTGCTTTCTGGGTCTCTGGTTCTTCATCTGTTAACACAAGGAAGATGGGCCCATCCCCAAGGTCTCTTTCTTGGAGCAGGAAGGGAGGTTTATAGCCTGAAGAGCTTCACCTGTTAAATCTGGTATCAAAGGGGAGGCCAGAGCTGGACGGAATGAAGGGCTGTTGAGGAGTTATCCTTCTACAAGACAAGAGAAGGAATTGATGTACTTGCCTCTTTCGTCTTATCCCCTTGTCCCTACTGGAATGTTTCGACAAAAATACAAAATGACGTGCACACAAGGCTATTTATTGCAAAACAATGGACAAGTCTAGGAACAACCCGAATGTCCATCAGTAGGGGACTGACTGAATAAGCTCTGGTACATCTGTATGAGGGCGTACTAACACAGCTGGGAAAAACACAGGAAGTTCTCTATATACAGAGTGAGCTCTAGGATACAGTTCTAAGTTAAAAAATAAATAAATTCGGGTTCAAAACAGTACATATATTCTGCTACTTTCTGAGAAATAAAAAATATACTCATATATTTGCTTACATTTGCAAAAAGGACAATGGAGGGACGACCCCAAATCTAACAAAAAATGGTTACCTGTAGGGGGATAGGGATGGAAGGCTGACTTAATACAACTAATATTATAGTTATGACTCAGTCAATTAGAAAAGAAAATTAAACTTAGAAAAAAACAAAGTGGAACAAATAAAACCAACAATGTATCAAGTTGGTGGTGCAATCATACAGAGAAATATTACTTTACTTGCCTTTGAAACATGTTTTTAATCCTACATCCCTAATGGGATGTAATGCTAAGGTTAAAAGAATTGCAAAGAAATATTAAACTGCATTCCATAGCAATAAAAATGGCAAAGTGTTAATAACTGTTGAAGGTGGGTGATGGGATTTCATTATGCTGTTTGCCATGATGTAATTTTCTCCATTACTGTATATGTTTGAATAATTTTTAAAAAATCAACCTTCTAAGTAACCTTCTTTATCCAACATTATTAACACATGCACACCAAGCAAGAACGAGAGAGAGCACGGGTTGGCACCAAAGCCAACCTTTGTCGACCAAAGTGAATGTCATCGTTCTTAATATGACCTCTACCTACAAGTGCAGAGGGAGGCTGCCTCTTACTATTGTATAAAGTAACATATTCAGCATCTGTACAGATCTTACTTTACGCAAATGTATCTTATCTCATTCTGTTTTCACAACAAAATTGCAGGATGACAATTATGCCCACTTATAGCTGAGGAATTGCCTCAAACTGATTCAAAGTCAAGTCCGTCTATCTCCACATCCAGTGCTTTCTGTACTGTCCCCAGCACCCACACAACAGAGCAGCGGGGTGGTGGTTACCACCTGAGGGCCTGAGGACGCTGCCACCAATTTCAGGCAGAACTTTAAAAATTCATTCTAATTTTTATTTACTCCACAATATACCCATGTTGGTTTTAACACGAAAATAACATTTTTAGTGACTTATCAAATACAATAGACCCACATATATATTTTATGGCTTGATGAACCCATGATTCCTTATTCCAGTTTTAGAGGCATTGAGTTACACGAGGCTGCAATGAGACAGGGACATCTGTCACCCAGATGCCTTTGGAGGCCCAGCAAAAAAAGAGGACACGTCCCACTGTCCAACTAAGCACATTGCTGGTAGCATTCCCAGCCAATACTAATTCAATTGGCACCTACAAATACACTTTCTGTTGATGCAATTTTTTAACCTGAAAATTCTGTCTAGTCTTTTAAATATACCACCTAGAAATGAGTCAGTGCAATGGCCGGCAAATTAAAATCACATGATATGGTTTGAAAAGCTGCTCAGACTGATTTGGGCACATTTTGGAAAGGGGCACTTCATGGCTATCCTAAGCAAAAAGCTAAGAGGCAAACAGGGAATTCAGCTTTGTAGCAGCAGTCTATCCCAAAGAAAAATGCAGCAATAAAACTTACTACTCTATCCTTTAACAGAATGACAGCAATTTTTTAAAGATAAACTTTTAACCTTAGAATGTTTTAGACTTACAGAATTATTGCGAAGATAGTACACAGAGTTCCCACATATCCCATATCTGGTTTCTCCCATGATTAACAGGTTACGTTAGCCTGGTACATTTGTCATAATTAATGAATCAAGGTTAATATATCATCATTAAAGTCCATACTTTATTCCCTAATGTCCTGTTTTTCCCTAATGTCCTTTTCCTGTTCCAGGATGCAATTTTGGTTTTCTTTCAATTTAAAATTCAACCATAGGAAGGCTAGTTAAGCAAATATAATAAATACAAGCATAAAAGACTAAAATGATGCTTCTCAAGGCATGCTAAGCCCAAGAAAAATGCAAAGATTGGATGAAATCACCGTCAAGACTCAGCTCTTCGACAGACCGATCCTGATCTATAGCTACAGTAACCACCTACATTTATCAACTACATAATGAGCTTCCATGTATGAAAAGTGAGTTGTTAACTGGTTCAGTCGCGCTAAGCTGGGTGTCATATAACTCAGGACAACAAATAGCTTCTTGGGGACTGAAACTTACAAAACACGTCTCTAGTGAGTAAGCCATTGTCCCACTCCTAAGGTTAGTTTAATCTAATTAAGGCATCTAGAAGTAAACACATAAAAAGTTAACCTTGAAGTTTTCAAAGAGCAAAGGCAGGATGACAACAAAAGGTGTCGAAAATGAACACATGACTAATGGAAAGTGAATTCAATAAACAGGCAAAAATTTCCCCAAGAACTGAATTGAGGGAGAAACCGCATCAGAGTGGTTCGAAAAGGGAAGTTAATCTTTCTGGGCTAGAGTTTATCTCGAAATACAAGGTGTTAGACTAAATTGACTCTTAAGATCCCCTTCTGTATCTAAAATTCCACAATCCTTTCTTATTTCAGTCTCTACAGCGAGGTTAATGCCAGGGATATCCCTCTATCGTCACTGGCCACAGAGGGACTCAGACAACATGACCACAACAGGGTCCTCCCACCAGCTGCCATGGAGTGATTTCCACCACAAATGGAGAGCGCTTTTCCTGCCTGACAATGAAAACTAACCCTCCATTCAGGTCGTTCATATTAGCAAACTACCAAGCAACTACTAAATAAATTATGTTAAAATAAGACACTGGGCCAATAATCTGAACTTGAAAGAAATGTACTACATTACTGCTATGTTATATAATCCACATGCTCCACTAATTTGTTAATTCAACCTGGCCCAACTGAGCACTTTTCGCAAAAATCAAACTTTTGCTCTTTATGGATAAGGCTGCTCAGAGCTCTCAGATTCTCCATGGCATTTCTAATTCTGCACATTCCTTAAAGCAAGGTTGGACAACCTTGCCACTACTGAGGCTGGCTGGATACCTGTTTGTAGTAGAGGGCTGTCCTGTGCACTGCAGAAGGTTGGGCAGCATCCCTGGCCTGTCCTCATTCAAGGACAGTCAAAAATGTCTCCAGGGCTTCCCTGGTGGCGCAGTGGTTGAGAGTCCGCCTGCCCATGCAGGGGACGCGGGTTCATGCCCCAGTCCGGGAAGATCCCACATGCCGTGGAGCGGCTGGGCCCGTGAGCCATGGCCGCTGAGCCTGCGCGTCCAGAGCCTGTGCTCCGTCCGCAACGGGAGAGGCCACAACAGTGAGAGGCCCGCGTACCGCAAAAAAAAAAAAAAGTCTCCAAAACACGGCCAAATGTCCCCTGGGTGGGAGGAGGCCAAATCAACCCTGGTTGAGAAGCAGTGCCTTGAAGCAATTCATGATACATATAAATAAATAAATGTAATATTATTTCAATAGCAATGTAAGATTTCAATGTGGATTAAATGGCTTCTAAAAAATCTTTTATTAGACCATATAAACCAGTATTTGTCTCAGAAAATATTATCACTGTGGATGACCAAAGAAGCAAAATTGTTTTTTCCCCTCAACTGTTACGAGTTAGTATTTTTAAAACCAAAAAAAAAAAAAAAAGGAAGGATTTGATAATTCCCGAGAAACAAGGGTTAGAGATCATTCGTCACCCTCTCCATCCCAGGATTCTAAAGTAAACATCAGATTCTACAACCAGCAGCCAGACCAGCCAAGCACAAGGCAGAAGTTGGTCTCGGAAGGAGGCCAAAACGGACAACTCATGACCACTGGGCGCCACCCAACCCACCCACATTCCGCCTCCGAGGACCACGGGGACACGCTGCCCAAGGGTCATTTTGCCACCAGCAATTAGAACACACCCCGCTCCCTAGAAGAAAATGAAGGCCAGGGAGAGAAGAAAGATCTAATGGGAGTAGGTGCTTTCCTTATAAATGCTTTCAGCAAAAGTGTCGAGGTTTTTTTTTACGTCACTCTGCTTAATTTAGGGGTGGGCTGGAGAAGAATATTTTATAAGCAACAGTGGAACTGGATGAGTAAGTTCTTAAGGGAAACCTGAGAGATTGCGGGTTGCTGTCACTGGATTTATAATAACTGGTTTTAAAAGTTGTTTCTTATAATAAAAAAGGTCATTTCTCATTTTTGTGATTACGAAAGCTGATTTCTTCTCTTTCTGTAGGTGTCAGTGTGACCATGTAGAAGTCACCTCCACAACCTATTTAGGTCAGAAGAAAAGGGCTAACTCTATCCACCCTGTAAACTGCATCCAAATGCCTCCTTCCTTCATGGAAGGATGCCAACGGGTGTCTTAACAGAAAGAAGCTGGGAAGCACAGATGGTTGCCAAGGTGACTTTAAAGAGACCCAGGCAGTCAACACCTGCGGCTGGGAGATGCTGATCACCCAACATCACCACCACCTGGACACAAGTCCCTAAAGCAGGCTCCTTGGAAAGGCGTACAAGGTCAGCTCTGGATCCCAGAGCCTGAGAGCCAGCAGGGAGTCCTCCGCCACGCGCTCTGCAGCTGATCCTTCTGCTGAAGATCTTCGGTCCCACCTCTTCCGGCTCCCACCAAGTCCCCACCCCCATGGAAAGAGGACACATCAAGGGAGAACCGGCTGTGCCCAGCTCCCCCAGGTGGGCAGACGGCGGGCAGAGACTCAGTCACACAGGACGACCACAGAGTTCAGCCCGTGGGGCACTAACCAAGCTAAATGCTAATCATGGCACAGAACCATTCACATTAAAGATCATTAACCAGGCGCCCGGGCCCCTTGGCAGGGATGAGAGTTCACACAAGTTGCAAAAATTCATTTAGATAAAGTTACAGCCTCTTGTTGCCAAACACCCGGTTTGGGTCATTTCAGAAGGGCACCGCAATAGCACGGGAGGGGCAGAGACAAACGGGGGGCGTCTCAGGAGGGAGGGGGGCATTTCTTGCCTTTCTTCCGCCACTGTTCTCCATCCAGAGCCGCAGCTCATTCTCTAGGGTTTACTTTCTGTTCTTTCTTACCCCTCATGAGGTGCAACTGTCCCCTCACATTCAAGGGAGAGTACAGGTGAGGAAGTATAAACAGGTGAAGTCTGCGGGGTCTGTTGTCTGTGATTTCCCATTTCTCCAGGGAAACATCTCCTTTTAAGGTGATGGTTTTGACTCTAGAGTTGCAGGTCCCACATCAAAAGGATGGCAGGTCCCTCTCCATTAGAGTGGCTGTGCTGCCTCTCCCACATCCAGGCACCCAATGCCACTCAACTCTCAGGTACAACAAGAAGTTACCATCAAACAAACAGGGTCAGAAGTGCAAGTGCAGATTTCTGCCAAGTGTTCTTTCTGACATGCCTCAAGCTTCTGTACATGCTCCTTCTTCCTTTCATGACTCATAACAATCAGCCCCAGCTCCTCGCTCATCCCTTGTCTGAGGCAGCCCGAGTTTCTCGTCGTTTATGGATGGACTCACCCTAAAAGAGCAACCACTGCTCTGGTTTTCCATTCCGGTATTACATAATGCGATTACATATTCGCCGCAGAGCCTTATTTGTGACTGAAGTGTAAAAATGTATAACCACACTAATTCCTGTTAGTGAGATTAACCTCAAATGGAAAGACAATAGGTTCCTGGAGATTCATTTCTTTTAATGACGTTAAACCCGAGTACTCTTTAACTCAGAGTCTAGAAAATGTAAGGGCTGCTTCTCTTTTCTCTTAAAGGGAATACAAGTTTCTATGCCTGGAGGTTGAGGAACGTGGGGAAAAGACAATGAACAATGATCTAATCGTCAAGCACCTCATCTACAACTTTTTAAAGTTCGTAACTGAGTATCCATATAAGAGCAAAAGCATGTAATCTCTGAACACAAGTGAAAACTAAAGTTAGGAGTCATGTGACATCCTCAAGCACTTCCTGTGAAGGTTATAAAACAAACAAGGAAGGTGATTGTATCCCAGGAGGTAAATCTAAACCAATAAAGAGGCGGACACCTGTCCTACCTCGACCTCGCTGACTGCATTCGCTATGCTTTAAATTGAACTTGATACACAATGAAGTCTAAAAAAATGTTTTTAAATAAAAGATCTGTCCTCATTTCACCTGGGGTTTTGTACCAAATTTCCAAACTCTGCATGACAGATCCCTTCCACTGTGTCTATTTTTGACATTTCAGGAACACAGTGATGACAAATGCAGTAATTTATTCATAAAGGGGTGACGGGGGAGGGAGGCACCAGAGCAGTAGCTGTATAATAATTTTTCAGCGCACTGAAAAGAAAATAGGTTTCAAACAAGATGACACAGGTTAAACATAAATAATTTTTCACTGTCTATATTTTGATTTCTGAATCATGCAGAAAAATGTTTAATGGACATGAGAGACAGAGAGAGAAAGAGAAAAAGTGAAAGAAAAAGAAACAGAGAAAGAGAGAGTGGGAAAGAGAAAAAAGAGTGAAAGAAAAAGGAACAGAAAGAGAGAGAGAAAAAAGAAAAAGAGAAGGAAGGGAGGGAGGGAGAGAGAAAGAGAGAGAGAGAGAGAGAGGGAGAGAGAGACAAGGAAAGAAGGATCAAACAATTCCCCAAATCCTGGTACACTTAGATTAAAGCTAATGGATCTATTATAAGAGAACATTTTCTTGATGTTAACCAAGGAAAACAGAATCCTTTGTGGCACTTACCAGATGCCAGGCAGGATGACCTCACTTTAAAGGGGAGAGGGATAGAGCGAGGCTGGTCTAGATGCAGATGGCTGTTGGTTTCCCCTGACAACAGCAGCAGCGAGGAGAAATCCTGGACTCAGCCCGGTCCCCCTGTCGACAGGTGATCAACAGCCTGGAACAGGAGGTGCCGCGTCTGAGGGAGGGGCGAGGGGACGGCTCTGCGGCAACTACCGCCCAGGTAGGGCCCTGCTGAGAGCCGCCCACCCCAGACGCCCCAGAGCTGCACCGGTCGGTGCCAGTGCCGTGCTGCAGCCGGTCTGGTCTGGGAGCTGCCGCCACCGCCGCCTCGCTCAAATGGGCAGCAGATTCAGATGCGGGGGAGATAGAAGCGGCTCATCCGAGGCAGCAGAACTAGAGACTAGAGGGGGAACTTTGTGGGTTCAAGCAATGCCAGAAACAATGCAAGCCGCACCCTACAACGCTGCCCCCGCAGCAAAACAGGAACTCTAAGAGCCAACACAGGTGACCCTGGAACCTCTGGAACCCCAAGGCACACGGAATGTCCCTTCCTGAAAATTAATGGCATTTCCTCCCCGCCCCAAATGTTCATGCCAATGTTGAAAGGAAGGGCATTCCAGGAGAGAAGAAACCCCTCTGGTTACTACTGTTTAAATAATGGCTCCACTGTCATTATATATACGGAATGAGCATATATTTTCATCAGACAAAACTAACTTTGGATTCCACCTCTACCACCTTACTAGCTGGGGGACACCGGGCAAGTTCCTGGCCTAACGCACCTCTGGCTTCCTCATCTATAGAAATGGAGCCTTGAAACGTCCTTCCTGGATCTGTGAGGTATCTGATCAGCCCTCAGCAGCAGAGGTTCTAAAAGGCTGTCCTAAATCAACCAGACACCCCGTCACCTTCCCTGCGTTGAAACACTGATCCAATGCACGGCCAACAGCAAATGATGATTCTCCTACTATTTTAAACCGATGTCTCCAATAAGTTAGGGGGGCCAATTTTAAAATCACTTTTGCATGCAACAGTCAAAGATAGGACATATAGGCCCCCAGCCCCAATACTGCCGGGGACACCAAGTTGCAGCCCACATTAGAGCAGGTTTCTGTCCCCAGTTCCCTCTAACGTCCCACTTTAAGGCCAAGAGCATGCCCACGTTTGAGAGCAAAGAGTATTGAGGAAAAGAATAGGCTCTTAATTGAGCCCAAAGCTCTTTTTCTTCTTTAACGTTCCCTTTAAAAAGGCAATTATTTCTCAAAATGGAACCCCCAGGTTCCTTATAAGACCACTGTTAAGTCTGAGCGACAGACAATGGCAGAACCACCTGTTCAAGGCTATGCTTTCAGAGACCTTGGGGGAGGGGGAGCGCAGAGCCCCGCTGGGCCAAAAAGCCGCCATCACCCTCTGGTGGTGGCTCACACACACTGCAGTTGTGAGACGCACACGTCCCCAGTCCATTCTCCAAGAGGCAGCCCATCTGAATCTCAGCTGCTTTGGCCGCTCTAGGACAACCTTTGTTCTTGCCAACCCGAATCATCTTCCCAACCTTCCTCATTCACTACCACCTCATTCCCGCATCCAACACCCAGTGATTCAGGTGGAAAAAAGAGAAGCAAAACACCAGTGTGTCCCCAAAACATAACAGCCAAGAGCCATTTCTCATGACAAACTAGGAGGAAGGCACCTCTACTACCAAAGTGAACAGACCAGTTGAAGATCCAGGACGGATCAAAGAAGAGACGGCCCTGACTGGTGAGCGAGACGGGGGTGGGTTCCGGGAAGAGGATCTCTGCAGCTGGAGGACAGAACATGCTGGAAGTCAGGTCACACACAAAGAGCTACCAAGCAGGTGACGCTGCCATGAAATGCTCTTAAGCACTTCACGCCTCCAAAACCTTCATCCATCTTGGGCAAATACATCTAAGTCCAGGGGGCCCCGAGAGCAGCAAACAACCTTGGGAAGAATTTGCCAGAGGAAGTGAAGGTCACGGAGACAGAAGAAACGGGAAAGTTCATAGGTAAGCGGCGTCACTGGGATACGCTCTACAACGCTGCTAGCGATTTCTAAGCAAGTACTGAGGGGGAAGACAACACACGTGGGTTTTACAGGCAGCTGTGAAAAGGCCTGAGCGACCAGCTGTACCACAGCTGGCAAATCTTTCTCCATGTAGTGTCAGCATCTGCTTGGCATATAAGAGAAGATGCCTCTTTCAGTAACAAAAGAACATACGAAATTTCAGGACTTTATCCTACATAAAACGTCCTGCCCTTTTCACCCATACTACCCCAAGGTGATATTTGCAACAACTATAAAATTAAGTATCTGATTGCTATGTAGTTCAGTTTTACACTAGACTCATTCAAGAGGTACATTTTATTTTTTAAAGCGGTAAAGTTTAGTACATTCTGTCTTTCCATCAGAGGTACACTTTCGTATGTGAAATGGCTCATACCTGAAATAGCTTGTATCAAAAAACACAGGCCACACGGGAGCGCCCCACCCCCTCTACCCCACACACTGGCCTTGCTCTCTTCTTAGGTCCTTTACTTTAAAAACGTCTGCAAACAACTCAAGCACACCGCCAAGGCCACACAGGCTGGTATGTCGCAGTGGAACATGACAATATCTGACTAGGACGCCAATTCCTTGAAACAATCAGAAATTAGGCAAGCAGGCAGAAAGACAACTCTATACACTAAAGGATCTCCCTTGCCCCGATCCCCAATCTAGAAATCTATGGCCCACGTTCAAGGGCCAGGCTCAGCTCAAATTAGTAACTGATGGTAAGTTTCTGGAGGTCCAAGCTGCTGTGCTCTCCTGCTGCCAGCACAGCACCTTTCAGCACGAAAAGACGGTGGCAGAACTCCAGTGAAAGACAGATACAAGCACTTGTGGGCTGTATCCCCACAAACGCATTGAGCAGAAAGCACTGAGGTTTGCATTGGGCCAGGCAGGGGACAAAGGACCCAGGTGGACACTTCAAAGCCCATCAAGGCAGCCTAGGAAAAAAAAAAAAAAAGACAGCACAGTGGGTGGTCAACTGCCAGAGGACTAACCAGAATCAGGTCAACTGTCAGAGGACTAACCAGAATCATTAAACTGAACTGGGGGAGTCAGGAGACCTGAGAATCAGCCCTAGTGATGCTACCGACGACCTTCTCTGCTCTATTTAAGGCAACTCAACATCTTAACCATTCCCAAGTCAGCAAGCCTCTGACCGGAAAGTCATCAAGGAACGTGCCTGCCACTCTCTCCTCTTGGTACTGAATCAATGGTGCACCTGACGCGCAGTCAGCAGTGTTGAGAATTGGGAGTCATCTGTGATCCTGGACCATTCATTTAATCTTAGTCTCAAAATGCTTGTACGTAAAGGAACACCTTCTCATCCTGCAGTTACATGATCCGGGCTTATGTACATAGGAGCCCAGGTTTGAAAAGCCAAGTCAGCAGTTCACTCGGCAAGAATTTTTCAAGCTCCTACCGTGTGCCGAGTACCGTGCTGGCTCTGGGGTTTCCAGGGTGGAAGGGCTTCTTGGAGACGGCCTCTCACTGCCCATCCAGGTCTTATTTTTCTGAAATAAATGTCACCTGTGCACAGCTTTTCCGCTGCTTACGCACGAAGCTCAAGCTTCCTGTAACTGTTCTGTAATGAGCTCACGGCACCAGTCAAATTTTAAACTGCTATGGAGCACGGCCAATGTCTTCTTCAGTAATTTACCAATTACTTTGGAGCCAGCCTTCTTGGAGACAGCCTTGGCCCAGGCAACTTAACTGCAAAGCCTCAATGAACACAGAACTAGCTTCTGAATTCTGAAATCACAGGCACCACGGCCAGGCCCGTGGGCGCAGAGCTTCACTTATTGTAACACCGTTCTGAATAAGCTTCATTATTTAGCTTCCCATTACGATGAAGCTTCTAATCTGCGGTAAAGTATGATAGAAGCACTGTTGTCTCTCCTGTAAAATCCCCAACGCAACAGAAAAGAAAAAAAACTTCATTGATACAAATGGCAATTAAAAATCTCAGCCATTACAATTATCAATAATCCATCTGCCAATTTAAGCTCACTGCTTTAATTCTCTTGAAGGTAGAAGAAGATGGATTTAACAATGGGGGTAAAAGGTTGACTATGAGTTTAAACCACAGGTTCTCACTCAGGTAAAGAGGCGATTTTCTAAAACTGAAATAAACGTTCCCAATTTTTATGACAGCTATATTGATTCTTTACAGAAAAATTACACACACACACACGCAAAGGAATAAAATAAACACACAGGAATCCCATTCTCTGAACACTATTAATAGATCTTTTATATTTTAGATCTTCTATATTTCTACGTAGGTGTAGAGCATATCTATAAGATCTCTTACAAAAGAGATGGAATCAAATGATACAAACCAATCCAACTTACTTTTCCACTCGATGTTATAAAATGTTTCCATATCAGTAAATATTTCCAGGCAACATCACTTTTAATGGCTTCATACTATTCCATTTTAGACATTTACCATAATTAATTTAGGTTGCTTTAACTCTTTCATTATGACAAACAATGCTTCATCCTTATAGCTAAACCTTTGGATATATAAGAGGATATATATAAACATACATCCTTCAACTCTATAAGGATATAATAAATTCTTCAGTATTCTCTCAGGATGAGTTCCTTTCAAGTATGTGAGTTAGATCATCAGGCCCACGCATTTTTCTTTCTCTGTATTTGATAACATTAATATATTTATAGAAGAAAATTTAGGAAATGAAAAAAGCAAAAGTAACAGATAATCTTAACCACCTTGATATGGTGTTGGGATTTTGTTATGCACCCTTTCCAGTCTTTTCTATGTCTATACGTATATCCTTTTTTAAAAACAATTTAAAAAATTTTTTTGCCTAAAGGAACACTCAGTTTGGTTTTACTGAAGTTTTGATTTTTTTTAGAGAGAATTCCATATAAAATATTCAATTCGTCTACTTTAATTTAGTAACATGAATCATAAAATTTGTATTCAATAGGAAATACAAAAGATATTGAGTTCTCCTGTATGGCCCCCTATGGAGATGGGGAAGAAGGAAGCAAGGATGGGGAAAAGGTGGAAAAAACAGAAGAAAAAGCAAAAAGAGGAGAGAGGATGTAAAACTGCCCCCACCACTGCCCTTGGGTTGCAGGCTTCTCTCTGAATCATCACTGCCTTGAAAGTCACACAGTGACCTTCACATAAAGAAAAAAGCCAAAACCCCTAGCCAAGGAGGAAATCACCCCAGGCTGATGAGAATGCGGTCAAGATCCCCCCCTCAACACCTTAATCCTGTTTTATATACAGTTCATCACTGAACTCCACTAAAAAATAATGCACAACCTAAAAGCTGAGAATTATGTTTTATCCGGTGTACTTTGCTGAGGACAAAAGCCCGAGGGGCAGCCTGTCACATAACTCTTGAGGGACTGCTCCGAAGAGGTAAGGGGGGAGCTGGGATATATATAAGAGTTTTTGCAACAAAAACCACAGAGGACATCAAAAGATTACTGTTAATTAAAGAAAAAAGTTAGTGAATTTAACTTGAGATGTTTACGTATGGGAAGACACAAGAGTCTGGACTCACTGAAATCATTCCTTGACGTGCTCCTTAACTATCTAGGGCCGGTATCCTGCTTTTCTCCATCCTGAATCCCCTCAGGGTGCACAGTGAGGGCGGCTGCAGTGGCCCAGGGCTCGATGGTCACATTGTTTACTGATATGGCGGGCAACACTCCTTCAGCTCATAACCATCGGATGGACCTGTCCTGAACTTGGACAGCCCACCGAAGAGCCCAAGGCTCAAACCAGTCTCACTGAACAGGTTCAGTACAGCCGGGGCTGATCAAGACAGACCAACTCATACTCATTTTAACTCAAGGTTCATTGTTTTGAAGTAGCTTCCTTCCCGTCAGTTGTATTATTTCAACTGCTCTGGTGTAAAGGTCATCACCTGTGGTTTCGGTTTTGGTCAGAATGAAGAAAGAAGAGAGATACCCCAGAGCATTCCAGGGCTTTGGGGTTCAGATGGGGAACTAGCCAGAGGTGCTGAACTTTTAAAGACAAAAGATCCCGTTGCCTTGCAAACAGCAGGCTTAGCGGAGAGAGAGAGAAAGGGAGCAGAAATCCAACGTGGGCTTTATATACAGTCTAAAAATAGGCACCCGAGGCAGAATGGTTTCTTCCCGCGACAATGTTAAAGATTCCCAGGAGGTATCGGGTGTTGAGTAAACATCAGACGAGGATAAAGGCTCTCTGAGTCACTGGGGGTGTACAAAGCCCTGGTCCAGTTTCCTCCGTCTGGCACCCTGGACAGCTGAAAGAAAAGTCTTTTATCCCAGCCCTGCTGCGTAACAAAGGAGCCTGGGAGGGAAGGTCAGGGTTCGGTCTCTGATACTGGAGAGCAGTTCAGAGAAAGAACTAACACCCTGCTTCTATCTTGCCACACAGACCGACTGGAAGAATATTAGGCTGTGCAACCATTTTCATTAGAAAGACAATGAATGAATTAACCCGCTTGCAAGACTAACACATCCTGATTACTTGTGAAGAGAGACCGTCTTCTCCTCAGTACAGGTCTAGGTGTGCCTTTACTCAATTTCCACCATTCAAGAGTAGGTGTGAGAGGATGGTAGGCTTGTGCACACACCTGCCCAGGAGTGTGATGCCGTTTGGAAGGTCAAGAGCAGAGATTGTGGGACTTGAGCGACACAGACCTGGAGAGGGCCCTGGGGCTGGACGCTATGCCTGCTGTGGTCACTGGAATACAGACCGGGCACGGTCAGGAGGCCCAAGCCCTCATCCTGCCTCTACCTGCAATTCCAGGCCAACTGAATGAATGTCTCCAGTGAGTCCTGACACCAATATATTTTTGGAGTTCCTCTAAGGTAGAGCCAGGCTGAAGAACCGCTGGTTCTAAGGTCTCTTTCAGCTCTAAACTTCTATACGTGTATTTTGACTTACATCTCTTTTTCCCCAGTAGGTTAGTGAAGCCCTGTCTGAAAAGAGGAGCAAATGATACTCATCGGATGTAGGTCCTGGCCTTGACGGGACCACACAGCCTCTGTGAGCACCCACCTACGGAAAGAAGTACAACGTTTGTACGTCATGAAGCTCATTCAACTTAAATCCTAATTATGTAGTTTTCTAAATGTCCGCTTTATTCCTCTTCTGGTTTACAGTGACAACTAAAAAAATGTCGCTCGCCATCTGGTCCTCCAGGAATGAAGTCAGTAGCCTCTGCCATCCCTGACCTTCACACTCCCTGAAAGGAGCTCAGGACAGGACACTCTGTGCTCTGGGAAATCTGGCCAAACAGGCCTTTAGATAGATATTTTCAGGAGAAGATTTCATGACCCCAATTTCTTGCATCTTCTCCTGCCCAGAAAAGCACTAAAATCATTAATGGAGACACCTGCTCACCGTGACAACCTTCTACCCAGATGTGGGCCTGGCTGCACACGCCCCCTTCACCCAAATCACACACATGCTGACCCCGCCCCTCGCCTCTTCAGAACAGTTGCTCAGACCTATCTGAGAGGCTATCTCCAGGGCTGTGGTCCTCAGTAAGGCCCCCCAAAAAACTGAAACTCACAGCTCTTATGTTGTGCGTTTTTTTAATTGACAACAAGAACCCCAAGAAAAGACTTTTTCCTAACCCTTCCCCCAGTCCTCACCCCATGTGTCTGATTTTCCATCCAGAAGCTGCACTTCTCTCCCAGTTTCCTGTCCGCCACCCGCCAATGTGGTTGAGTAACTTTTCCAGGAATGAGTGCAGAAACGTAATGCCCAGAAGAGGACAAACGTGAGGACGTCACAAAGTTCCTCCGGGTTGGGCTTCCCTGGTGGTGCAGCGGTTGAGAGTCCGCCTGCCGATGCAGGGGACGCGGGCTCGTACCCCGGTCCGGGAGGATCCCACATGCCGCGGAGCGGCTGGGCCCGTGAGCCATGGCCACTGGGCCTGCGCATCCGGAGCCTGTGCTCCGCAACGGGGGAGGCCACGACAGTGAGAAGCCCGCATACGGCAAAAATAAAAAAATAAAAAAGAATCCGCCTGCCGACACGGGAGACATGGGTTCGAGCCCTGGTCCGGGAGGATCCCACATGCCACAGAGCGACTGAGCCCGTGCGCCACAACTACTGAGCCTGCACTCTGGAGCCCACCAGCCACAACTACCGAGCCTGTGTGCCACAACTACTGAAGCCCACATGCCTAAAGCCTGTGCTCCGCAACGGGAGAGGCCAAAACAGTGAGAGGCCTGCGTACCGCAAAAAAAAAAAAAAAAAAGTTCCTCCAGGTTCCCCAGGCCACCTGGGGCCACCTCACGTGAAACTGACAACGGCTGACCAGCGAAGGCCACCAGCCACACACACAGGGAAGACAGCTTTTTCTAGAACCCTCACAGCACTGGGCACTATGCCCAGTCCTTCCTGCCTCAGATTCTACTTTCTTGTATAAAGACAGGCCTGACAGTGTGAACAAGAGTTTTCTGCCTGGAAGCAGAGAGCAAGGGGTCTGAGTCCTTTGCCACGTGAAGACCATCAGGGACCTTCATCCTTTGCTCGTGGCATAGACCAGTGGCTCCCAGCTCATTCCAATCCCCTGGGGGCTGTACACACCGATGCCCAGGCCTCCCCTCACACCAGCTGCATCAGACTGTCTGGGAGCCAGGCCAGGGTGCCCCAGGTGCTATACAGGCAGTGAGGATGAGAACAGAGTCTGTGCAAACTGGGGTGGAACCCAGCTCTGCCACTTCCTTGCTTTAGGCAAGTTGCTTAACCTTTCTGATCCTCGATTTTTCTCATCTGGAAACCGCAAAGAATAGTTTCCACCTCCTAAGGTTGACGTGATGATGACAATTTAATTATAATGCATAAAACCACAATGTCTCAAAATACAGTACGTCTCGGACTCTGTTGCTTCATCTGTAAATGATAACAACAAGGGACAGAGAGACCCAGGAACACGAAGAGGAAATGAAGACAGGAGGGCGTGTGACTCACTGGGCTGGATTTTTTCTTTAATATAAAGGAGTGATTTACTCCACAACAGGTCACTTTAAAGAACATTCCACTCGACAGCTCACAGGTCGGGGGTGACCCAATAAAAGGCAAGTCCTAAACTTTGCCGGGGCTACCCTCTCTCTGCTGCGAATGTGAGCCCAGAGCTTCCATCAAAGAGAGGAAACCTTGCTGAGAATGAAACCAGCAAAAAAAAAAAAAAAAAAAAAAAAAGAAGAGGGAGGGTGGGAAAGCACAGCTGAGGCTGAGGCTGGAACACAGGAATCAGCTGTTTTTTAACAGACACTTAAGTTATTCCTAATCTTTTCTGATTGTAACAACAAGGGAATGTGCATTCTTGTATCCCGATCACTTCACACATGTGCAAGTGTATCTTTTGGATAAACTGGCAGAACTGGGAGTGCTGGCTCTACGGCACTTGTCACTTCGATCAGCATTTCCAAATTGCTAGAGGTTGTACCCACTTCAACACCCTCCAGTAACAGGTCAAAGGGGAGCCATTTCCTCACACTCATATCAACATATTGCAATTAAAAATTTTACTTTTTGACAACATGATAGCTGAAAAAGGGTTTTCATTAGAGCTTGAATTGCCATTTCTTTTATTGTAAGTGAAGTTAACTACCTCGATACGTTTGTCACTGGTATCCCCTCTTCTCTCTCTATTTGTACTCTCTGATGATCATTTTTCAATTAGGTTATAGGTCGTTATACTGGTTTGTAGGTTGTCATTTTACATTAAGCAAATTGGCTCTTTCTCTGTTCCTAGAAACTGGCAGTATTATCCCCAGTTAATCTTTCTTTAATCTTTCTGGCGTGTTTTTGGCCATGCATACCCTAGACATAATTCAGTCTGGTCGTTCATAGCTTCTCTAATTTTTTGTTGTCACTGACATGAAACCACTTTGAGCCTCTTTTGGAAAAAAAAAAAATCTTAAGATTTGCGGATACTGTTAGCTTTAAAGCGTGTATTATGGGAAACGGATCATTCCTTTTGAAATCTGGTCCCAGCAACTCTTCCTAACTCCAAGGCCCAGAGCAGAAACTTCCAGGGAAGTGAGTCACATTTGGGCCACAGACTCGAGTAACCTCACCCCAGGGTCCTCTCACAACAGGCCTCCCCATCACTCCCGTGGCATCAGCATGAACCTGTGCTCCTTGCTCAGCTGCACACACGTACTGCCCTCTAACGCAGGTGCCTTGAGACCAAGGACCATCATTAATTAGCATCACTGATTAGCGACCACTACTCAGGGCTGATTCCCTGTTGCGGGAGATGGGTGAGCAGGGCTTAAAAAAAGGACACCTTCTTGGACCCAAAAAACCAGACTCTGAAAAACACTTCTGGAAGACACGTGCTAATCCTTGAGAGAAACTTTAAAGATTGACCCTGCTCCTCTAGAAAACCGTGAGCCACCGTCCCACATGCCCCACAAGGCCTCCGAGATGGTCCGGGCAGCGAAGCCTCAGCTCCACATTCAAAACCACCCAGGAGGCTGCTGGCTGGGAAATCAAGAGCGAGGAAGCCCTGTGAGAGGGAAAACCACACCCGACCCCAGAACCTCCTCCCACAAGAGGCAACTCTGCAACACGGCAGGTCCTCAGAGATGGTGACACCAAGGCCAGGCACACCTACCCCCTCCGCTGAAAGTCCAACAGTCTACTACCAACATACTCAATCCTGAGGGCCGCAAAGCACAAGCCTCCTTCCCTTCGGTTGTGGTTTCTCCTTTTATAACGCTCGTATAACTCATTGTTTCTTTCGGTAAATGAACCCGGAACTCCTCTGACATCCGAAGTTGAAATGACTAAAACAGACGGTGAAAAGGGAAGAGGGTAGAAGCAAACTTTTTTTTTTAAAGGAAGTTTTTAGGTTAAAAAAGGTTTTTGCAAACTCAGAGTGAGCCAAAGTAAAACTTAGGTCATTCACATTTGAAGAAGCAAGCTTAAATAATACCCACAGGGGCAAAAAATAGTCAGCGGGAGCTAACAGGCCCATGAGTGCAGTAAAGAGCTTTAAGGAATACTCAACTCAATCAGCCAAAAAGCATGCTCCAGGAAGAGCTCTCAGCAAGGAGGGGCCCCAGCGGGCTGAGAAGCTGTGGCTCAGGGCGCAGGTGATGGCGTTCGGCCCACCTAGAGAGCTTGCTGGAGGATGGCGCTGCCGGGGACGCCCAGCTAAGGATTCACTACGTCCTAACATAAGCACACCTGTCTGGGCAAGTGTTCACACCAAGGGTGAAGGATGCCCGACAGGCGACCTCCATCTGGAGCATCATGTAGCACCAGTAGCAACCAGGTTACCAGGAATAAGAGTCCTCCAGCCAGGACTCCCAGTGGCAAGGGGTCCAGGGGTGAAGGTGGGGAGGTGGGGGCATCTTTCCCGGTGGCTTCCTCTGCAGTTGGCCAAAGACTTCGATGATGAAGGGAATGTGGAATTTAAGCTCTGAGCGGGCAGGCACCCTAAGTGCTCCTCCTACCCAGTGCCTTTCCCAGTACGTGGAACATTGGAGGCGCTCAAAAAAATACCTGGAAAATCAAGGTACGAACTACAAGAGTCCGGCTGCAACAACAGTAAGGGCCGCTGCTGTCACTTCTGGCCACATGAACTAGGAGGCCATTACCAAGCCAAGTCCTGGCTGCTCTGGACCTGAAGAGATGGTGACCTGCCCTTCAACTGACTGGCTCTGCAGCGTTCTCAGACTCTACTTGGCTAAGACAGAGATACTTATGGTGACCCGGAAACATTCCCACAGGGCACTGGGGAGTTAAAAACAAGTTAATAGGATCGTACAGTGGGACTCTCATGCCCTCCCTCCCCCATCACACACACCAAGATGGGGGGACGGGGAGGCTATGCTCAAAGGGTCAAAGGGTAAGCAAGCCTGGGGCAGAAGGCGGAGAGGGGCTTTTAATTTCCTCTCTTACGTGTCTACTGAGATTTCCACAATAAATACACACCGTTTTCTATACCACTTCAATATGTAAATACCCCCCCCATCTGCCTTTCTCGTTATCAAACTGGAAAACTATTTATCATGTGCTGCCCATTAGCACTGTGGGATTTCTTTTTTGGGAAAAAAAAAGATGGAACAGAATTGATCCATCTCTCTCCAATGGCCTGCCACACTTTTCTTTAATCTGTACATTCTTATCATTTCAACCCAACTTTAGGCCCTGCTTACAGGACGCACCAGCCTCTCGGGCGCGGCGATGTTTATTTTCCCGTCCTCACTGTTAGGAGGGACACTCTACCTAGTCCACTCCACAGAGAAAGCCTCCGATCTACCACAAATGCCCAGGAGGATAAAACGAAGCCAGAGGCAGGCAAAAGGCAGGGAAAGCTGAGTGAGGCTGGGACCCATGGCGACCAAAAAACGTCTCCTGTGATAACAGTTAACACCCTCCGGACGGCTGAACCTCTCTCTGCAGCCCGTGGAGCTCGCATCACATCTCTCACGCTTCTGGACCGAAAAGAAGGACCCTTCCACTTAAGCAGCATCTTCTCCTCAGCTGAGATGATTCTAGGATTTTTCGTTGTTGCTGTTGATTCACCTCTTTGCTTTGGAGGCTGGCTGTTTGCAGGGGGAGGTGTCACACAATAGACCTTGTATTTGTCTCATGTCTCAGCACTCACGAGCTGTCACATGAGAACATTATCTCAAGAGAACCCTCCTGACAGCCCTAATAAATCCGAATGTCTTCAACTGAAAAGACATTAAACTATTTTAACACCGTCGCAAACTGACACGCACTTTTTTCTCCCTAGTACCTCCCCAATTTTTCTGTCCCACTGAAAGCCCTCATGGTGTTTTGTCAGTATTTGCAGACATGGAGAAATGGCAAAGGGAGAAAAGAACATTATTGCAAAATGAGTAGAGAAATGACCCGTGCTGTTTTCCTCTGGGGGTGTCTGAGCCACTCCCTGCTGTTTAAATAAGCCCTTGACTGTAACCTACTCAATCAGGCAGGCTGCCCATGAAGACTCATGACCCCTTCCCCTGCTCCCAACAGGATTTTATTCAAAAAACCCCAAGCATACCTGAGAGAAAATTAGCCAATCCTGCATTTAAAACAATTTAAATTGCTGCTATTATTGTTCTTTGAGGGTCACTGTCATCAATCTGAGAAGCACTGCTGTCAGCATGCATCTTTAAAAATTTAGCTACACAGAAGAGATGACAAGAGAAAAATGGTAAAACCTCTCTAGTCTTCCCTGGGTCTGTTTTTCACGTCATGGATTGCTTTCATTAACTTCTCTGTAATGCTAACAACTCCCACAACCTCAGACAGAACCATATTAAAGGATATTTTTAAATTTCCAAAGCCAAATACAATTATTTTTGAGACCATCCATACCTGTTTCCCATATTAGCGTGGATATAGCTAACTCTTTATAATATTTTTCTGTATTAAGAATGTCAGCCTGGAAGTTCCTTTCATAAAGAAAACGAAATGTGTTTTGAAGCTCTGATCCATTAAGACGTGAAACTAAAAATGCATTAAATTCATTTTGTCTTTGGGCCCATTCTGGACCCTCATTGGAAGAATTTCATTTCTTCCCCGTATTAGTAAATTATTCCTTTGTAGTTCGTGGCATTTTATTTTGATGATTCTACAAGTTTAGGAAATTATTTGGTTGGGGAAGGGAAGGAAAACGGGGGGAAATAAAGTTTAAACGCTATGCACTGTCTACTTTAAAACCCAACCGTGTAAAAAGTATGGGATGCTTAAAGTAAAATTATTCATTCCTCTGTGTAAGTGTCACTACTTGAGAATGATTTAAATACCTGCCAAAACAAACAAGATCTGAATTATTTTTAAAATTAAAAAAGAACTCCAAAGAATTATTAGATTTGAATACCATTTTAAAAATCCAGAAAAAAATGCACCTGATGATCTGGCCACCAGAGGGAGCTATAATCCCCCATACACCCGAGTGGACCCTTAACACAAGAAAGAGCCCTTCAGAAGCTTTGATGGTTAGGGATGCTTCACAATTCCTCTCCTCCAGCGAACTTTACATGGACAGAGGGGTTAAGGGTGAGACACTCCTTAAAGTTAAAGGCAATTGTGGTAACTTCAAAGTAGGAAGGAGCTAAAAGTAATGTGGTATGTGCTGGTAGAGACTTTTTATATTATTAAAATGTATAACCTGAGTATTGCAAAGAATGAGGGGCTTAACAATACATACAGAAAAATAAAATTAAAAATTATGAGATGAGAGGGTAAGGAAAATAGGGGCATTTACAAATCACTGGGAGGGTACAAAAGCAGGAAAAAGAAATTCAGCCTAGTGGCAGGGAGGGCCCTGAGAACCAACTAGGCCGTGAGGCATGCGCACGCACCATAGCTTGCCAGGTGCGTTAAAAGGGTTGGGAGTGTGGGACCACAGCGGGGTGCGGAGATGACGGTCTAGCAAAGTCCCAACACCGTGCAGTGTGACCACTGAGCACAGCGATGTGCAAACGAAGCTGAGGCTGCACACCTGGGCGAGGCGGGCGCAGAGACCGGGAAAGCTGCCTGCAGGAGATCTCACTGGGAGGCACGGACTGAGCACGGCTGCTGGGGGAGGCCGAGGCCAACGGCTGCCCAGGAGGGCGGTGGAGTCGGGGCTAAGGAGCCAGGACCTTGATCCACGAGTGGCCGCTGGAGGGTCGGCCAGGAGCGGAATACGGTCAGTTTGAGAGGGAGCATTCTCTGTATGCAGAGGACAGACGTGAAGGTGTGACCCCCGCTCAGGAAGCCCTCGGCACAAACACGGAGACCAGGCAGAGCTGGAGGGATGAGACAGCCGAGGACAACTCCCGGGTCCCTAACCTGGATGCCCAGACAGACGGTGGAGTCACCGGCTGGGAAAGATTAGTCCAGAGAAAGACCAAATATTTTGACATTTCAGGCCAAGAGACTGGTTTTGTTGTTGTTTTTGCAGACAAAAGAGCCTGACTGAGGTATATAGTCACGCAAATCTCATTTCTAGCACATGATGGTTCGACTACATACTTAATAACAGAGAGGAAATGAAATCACACTGCAGGGAGCCAGTAATCCATTTTGGAAGAAAGGAATTTGCATGTTTTCTTCTGCTGTCCAAACTGCAGATAACATTGAAAATCACTTCAACAAAATTAAAGCCACTGAGTGCAATGAACTCCCAAGGGTTCACAAGTGAGAGTGCGAGAGAGCGGCTATATAACCAACACTATCATTTTCTCACTAGCAAAAAGAAAAAGAAACTGTGATAAAGTTATGATTCATCCATTTTGATTTCACAACCAGTTGCCCTCAAACTTGAAACACAGTATTTCTTTCAACTGCTTCTCTACCTTCCAATCTTGAATGCCTAATTTCGAGCATCTAAAAATAGCAGAGACTTTGAAACAATAATCAGTTCTTCAAAAGGGGAAGCACAACAACGTACCTGTAATAACCAAAGACAGACCTGGAAACAAACCTTGCAGTTTATTTATTCCCCATCCCTCTGCGCAAGCCAGAAGGAATGTTAGCACATACCCACTGGGGCAAGGCACACTTTGCATCACTTGTGTTGATATTATACAGTAGGAATGCCAGTCCTTTTAATAATTTACTGAGGAGTTACACATTGCAGATTCCTTATTAAACATTACTGGCAGTAAGGTCATAAGTTTAAGAAATATTCAGTAGAGACAAGAGGCAACATTTTAATGGCCACACCCTAAGTTAAACGATGTGTCTGCATCTGCTGGGATGCATTAAATTCAACTTTATTTCTTACTCGTGTAGTTATATACAAAGCACCGAGAAATCATTTTCTCTAAGACAAAAACATTTTTCAGTGGTATTCATTTGCAGACTTTAAAATCCACAGTGCCTATGTGAAACGTTTCATAAGCTGTATCGTAAGCATGCAGCCCTTGGAGAGCAAAGGAAAAAAAATTAAAAGCTACCGCTGCATCTAGGAACCCTGCTCCCTCATGCCCAAAAAGTCAATACTGGCTAAATTCCTGTCTGCCACTGACCAACCAAGAGCTCAACGAAACAGTTAATCTGGAAATCATGACCGAATAATACTGACACCCCCAGTTCTAAATACATATGTTATAGAGAATCAATAGCTTATACTCTCAGGGGCGGGCAAACTCTGTGGCCCACAGGCCACTGGTACATAGCCGAGCCCATTCATTTAGATACTGTCCTGGCTGCTTTAGTCCTATCTTGAGAGACTGTAAGTCCTGCAAAGCCTCAACTATTTACTCTCTGGCCCTTTACAGAAAAGGTTTGCTGGCCCCGATTCAGACTGCCTGCAGCAGCGCTTAGGAAAGGTTGTCTTTACCACTGGAGGACCTGCCAGCTTGGTTAAACTTCTAAGGCAGTCTGAAAAACTTCATTTTCCAGGTTCCTGCCCTAAATATAAACATTAAATAGAAATAATTTTATGAATGTTTCTTAGAAGATGCAATAATCCAACATACGAGATTTGGATCTGAAAAATAATATTTTGGGGTTCCAGAGAGACACATCTAAAATGGATTTTTTTTTTAAATTGGGGTATAGTTGTTGTTTTACAATGTTGTGTTAGTTTCTACTGTACAGCGAAGTGGAGTTCCCTGTGCTATACAGCAGGTTCTTATTAGTTATCTATTTTATACATATTAGTGTATATATGTCAATCCCAATCTCTCAGGTCATCCCACCCCCGCTTTCCCCCCTTGGTGTCCACACATTTGTTCTCTACATCTGTGTCTCTGTTTCCGCCTTGCAAACCAAAATGGATTGTGGAGTGTGCATTTTGAAAAGCAAATGGAAATGCAATGTTGAAAATTTTGAAATGCAAATTTCTTTTTAGGTATAACAATTTTTTCACCTTCAGTCGTGCCATTTCTGCCAGTGCAGGTGCACAGTGAGCCCACCCTCAAGGCCTCCTCCAGGCTTTACCACTGAGAATGAGCTGGGGAGTCAGCCCTCACCTAAAACACTGGGGAACCATTCACAGAGAGAGGAACGTCTCCCTCATTCCTTTAGTGGTGAAACTATAGCATACACCATCCGAACGTCAGACCTCTCTCCATGCAATACCTACTGGCCATGCTCCTGAAGGCTCCATTTCTGCGAAATAAATATTATCTTCATTGTCTTACACATCCCCAAACGCTTTCACTTCTGACTCATCTCAAGTTGGCAACATTCCCTTCCTTATAATACTTTAGGCTCCTTACATCCTTTCCCATCACCAAAAGGGGAACTTCTGGGAGACAAATATAGAATAAACTTTAGGATCAAGCAAGAGTAAGGCTCCTGGGGTGAGCTGGGGGGGACACAGGCAGCTGAGGAATGAAAGAGAGGAAGGAAGGAAGGAGGGGAGGGAGGCAGCCTGGCCGGGGTTGGGTGGGTAGATGGGGCGAGAGGCAGAGGAAGGATGCTGGAGCCCCGGGACACAGCGATGTCAGGCAGAGGGTCCAACCTCACCACTCCCCAGAGGCATCCTCAGACTTCCAACCCCCACTGGTGCCCTCTGTAATTCATTATGTTAGTGGATTAAAATACTGCCCACGGCTCTTCAGCTGCTTTTTAATTTTTCCATTTTCTCAGGCTCCACTGTGACCAGATGAACAAAATTTATCAAGCATCTGCTACGTGCGGGGCGCTCTCATCTTCCTAAAACGCATCGAATTCCCTGCCCTAGAGACTCAGGGACCAGAGCATCGTCCATCACTGATGAAGGTAAGGGCGAGACATCCTGCAATTTTCCCTCCTCTCTGTATTAAAGCAGGTGGCAGAGCCCAGGCCCTTTAGGTGACAGATGCCAACACATTCATGTGTCAGGAGTTGAGGCAAAGGGGGGGATTCTGAACAAGGGATTCTCATTAACATAACAGCAGGGAATGGTACATAAATGTGGCCCGTCTACTTCACGCCCTTATTTACCAAAACTGGAAAGACACAAAGGCCAGTCTATATGGGTATAGTTTAAAACTGATCAGATAGTCCCTGAATTCTGAATCAGTGCATACTCCAGCATAGCCTCTTCAGGGAGTCCAGGTCATTCTAAACATCCATTCTTACAGCACTGGCTCTAGGACAGCAAGCCTGGGGCTTAAGGCAGGATGGAGACGTGCTTGCCCTGCGCACTGACCCATCTGCCACTCCTCACGTTTCTGTCTGGGAAACCTGGTGGCCTGAACAGTGTGCAAACGGTGATCGACATATTTTAAGAGGATGTTGCAGGGACTTCCCCTGGCGGTCCAGTGGTTAGGATTCCGCGCTTCCGCTGCAGGGGGCATGGATTCAATCTCTGGTCAGGGAACTAAGATCCCAAATGCCACGTGGCATGGCCAAAAAAAAAAAATTAAAAATTATTTTTTTTATAAAAAGGAGGTTGCATCTGTTCATCCATTCAAAGACCAGGAGATAAGCACAAATATACAAAAAGCCGTGTGTCTGCTGCAGAATTAGAAGAGGTCTTTATTTGGGAGGAAAGGGTTAATACCTTTTAACGTCATTTCAGGGTTTGGGGGTCAGGGGAGAACAATGAGAATAAACAGTCTGAGAGCTGGGTGCTCTGTGCTCTGTAAGAGCTCTTAGGTACAAGGATTTTAAGACAAATACTTTTGTCTTAAAGTATGCCCAGAGGCCATTAGTGTTGCTGTTGTGATTCTCAGCAATGCCCTAGATAGCTAAGGCTGCTCCAACAGGCCTCCAGAGGGAGAGGGAGCTTTGCACAGAGCTGGCAGGTCACAAACACAGTGTCAGCAGAGCGTAAGGGGCCAGGTGTGCCTCAGGGAGGTCAGCTCAACACAACGAAGACCACCCAGGGCAGGGTCAGCACCCAATGCAGGCGGTCCCTCCAGGGACCTCAGGGCCAGGTCAGTGGGGGATACCAGCCACACACAACACAGCAGGAGGTGTGGGGTCCATGGTGGCCCCAAGGGCACGGCCCTACCCAAAGGGCGCCACCAGCACACAGCTCCAGCCACGCGGCCTCACAGGAACACGGGCCAGGATGTCTAGGTCGTCGAGATTCTCCAGAAACCTAGAAATCTGGTTTTTTAATACGAAGTCTCCCAAACGTTGGCTCAAATTTTTTATTTCTTTGTTTTAGTGTTCCACGGGCCACAGAGACACACCTGTGGGTTCAGTCTAGAACCCACACTATACAAACCCTGACACTATACAAACCCTGGCCTCATCGTGTCCTAGAAGTGCTGACAGTTAGCAAGGGGACCCTCAAGGTACTTATGGCCTCAACGTTTCTCAATCTGTAAAAGGAGGAGAGTTCTTTTGTGCGCTGTTTTCCAAAAGGGGCAAAAGAAAAAACAATTTCTAATCCTTTGGGAGAAAAAGCAAATTAGTGTTTTTAAATTTACATGTATCTAGTGCCAAACTATCACCTCGCCCATTTCTTGCTGGTCCCCTGGGGGAAAATGTAATTTAACAGTGGAGGGAACAGACTTTAACCCAGGGATGAATTTTAGCATCATCAGTTACGGGACAACCAGATGTTGGGTCCCTCCGGATCAAATAGCATCCCCCATTCCTGTCTTACAAGTTTCAACTGAATTTGATCAACCTTTTAGATCCAACTTCTAAGGTACAGGAAACCCAGGAGAAAGAAGAACACATTATATGATACCACAGGAAACAATCAAATGTGGTCAGAGAGACGACCTACTGACCCCTCAAGGTCATTGAAAAAGGGGAGCGAAGACTGTTCTTGATTAACAGGGTCTTAAGAGACCTCACAGCTAACTGCAATACGTGATTCTCAACTGAATTCTGGTTTAAGCAGCCCACTTGTAAAAGGCATTTCAGGGCAGGTTGGGGGAATTCAGATAATGGACCAGGTAATAGAGTCCAGCAGGCAATTATCGTTAATTTTGTGAAAACTGCATGATGGTTAGTTATGAAGGCACAGGGTTTTTGTTTTTTTCTCCTAGAGACACAGGCTGAAGTATTTAGGGGCTAAGTGTCATGAGGTCTGAATGATCCCTTTTGAATACTTCAGGGAAAAAAAGACAGATGCAGCCAATGCGGCAAAATGTTAACGACTTAAATGCAGACGGTGGGGACTGGAGTAAGCTGGTGTCACAGAGCTGTCATTAGGTGGCACTAAGTCCCCATCAGTCTCAATTACTGGAAGACAGAAGGATTTTTTTTACCACATCCCTCCAATGCCCGAGTCGTCTGTGTTTTAAATTTTAAATCACCAGCTGCCAGAAGAAAAAATGAGAGCAACCCAAACAGGTCTAACTTGAGGCTCAACCCACACAATAGAGAAGCAACTGTGAAATCTGGGTCCTGAAACTTTCTGCACGAACGCATCAAATTCTGGACTTGGTCTGTCTTCCCCAGCATTGCTCAATTTTAAGGAGCAGCTTTATATAGTCTCCAAAGCATTCCACCCGCTGTAACCTCGAATAAAGACTCTGATCATAATTAAGGAGGAAAAGGGGGGAAGGTAGATCTAAAACTTGCACTAAAATGATCCTATTCAGTTACCACTTCAGCCTATGACAAAAGGTTAGATGTCTTAAGATACAAGCTTACCTGAAAAAGAATACAGTTTGAAACGCGAAGAGGTATTTTAAGTTTTAAAAAAAAACAGATCTTACTTATCTATTCGAAATCTAATACTTGATGATATTCACTCACAATTCTAGGCACTTGATTAGCTGCCACCACACACACTGGCTAGTTCTTTAAATCTGCTTTTTAAAAAATGCCTAGTCATCCAATCTAACAGTCACCTAGGCCAACGGCCCATCCAATGGCTGACCCTTGGCCGTTCAAGATGCGTATTAACGCACCATGGGAAAGAGCTCTGAAGTCAGATAAATCTGGACTCCGCTGGTCCCACCACTCACTACAGAGTGGTTTCATCCCGGGCTGGTGACAATCTCTCTGAACCTCAACTTCCTCACCTAAAAATGGAGATGATTATTCCCTCTTCATAAAGGCAGACTCTGATGACTTCATAGCACGTTCCGTGCACTAGGCCAGCCAACCTGGAAGGACTCAAAGTAGTCTGTAAAGAACTTGAGAGCCTAGGCTCTCAGTCAGCTTAGCTCACAGCTCTAAACCTTACTAGTCGTATATAGACTTTGCAGCCTAGGCTCTCAGTCAGCTCACAGCTCTAAACCTTACTAGCGGAATATAGACTTTGCAACTTCTCTTTCTTGCCGTGTTTTCCTTGTCTGCAAAATGGACAGAAGAATAGGGCCTGCGGCATAAGGGCTTTGGGGAGAATCAAACGAGCTCCCGTGTAGATAGGTCAGGCCATGCCTGGCACGTAGGACGCACTCAATAAACAGGAGCTATCATGACTCGCTCCCCTCCTTCCTTATACCCCATTTTAGGAAAGCATGACTCACGGACCCCAAACTGCACACATCGTTGTGGCCAAACAGCAGGACTCATCCCTGCCACATCAGAAAGTACCTAAAAGCCTCCCTGGGAAGTGAGAGTGGTCCCACCGACCCCACCTGTAACTGCCCGTGAAGAGCCCGGCCCACTGCCTCTACCTCTCCTGTCAGGAATGACAGCCACGTGCTCCCCAACCCATGACTCGTGCCAATGGCTCCATCCTGACCCTAAGACTAAGTGGTTGGTGCAGGGTCTTGACCTTCCATGGCAGCCCCAGCTCAGCCTCATGCCCCCCAAGTAGAAGTTTCTATATCCACCACCACAAGCAAGTGTGTTCCCTTCTGTGGGCTTTGAAGCAGTGATTCTGCAAAGACATCAGCATCAAACGGAGACCCTTCCTGCCTGCCATCCCGCTGGCTCCCCGAGATGCTTTTCTGACACCAGCCTTCGTGCTCACTTCCCTCAATCCCTCCTCCACGCTCACCTTTTATCAGAGTCCTAGGCGGGCCTCCTCCACTGGTCTACACAGACCCTTTGTGAGAATTACAAAAAGCACCTGCCCTGGATGGCAGGGTGGGGGTGAGGGAGATGCCTGATGAGCTAAGGGCACCTCTGAGAATTAGAAAAAAGTGACCCTTCCTCCAGGCTGGCGACCCTGCACCATAGCTTAGGTTCTATCACTAGATTCTACTATTGAAGTCAACTCAAGCAACTGCCCTGTGCCAGGATCTCTCTGGGCTTACAAACAGGAACAAGAGCTACAGCCTCCGAGCTGAGACCGGGGCTGGAGGGAGGGGGAAACTTGTGGAACCAGGACAGCCTAGGCACAAGAGTTGCTTTCTCCTCTTGAGCTGGGGAGCCCAGCAGAGGTGCTGCCACATGAACTGGACCTGGAGAGCTGGGCGAGCAGTGCCAGAAAGGATGTAAGCAGACTCCAGGCAGAGGGGGAAACACCCGCAAAGGCAAGAAGCAGCCCGTTCCACGGCGCACTTAGAGGAAGGTGAGTTTTCAGTGAAGGGGCAGGAAAAGGAGGGAAGGGGGGAAGAGATGAGGTCATCGTTCACTCTTTCCGTAAATATTTCTTGAGAATCCACTATGTGCCGGTATCGTGTAAGGCAGGGAGAGTAAAAAATAAATAAAATAAACCCTAGCTGTCAGAAGCTAAAAATGTAGTCTGGGAGAAAGAAATAGTTATAATCATAAAACAACAACAGAGGGACACATAATACTTCCGGGTTGTAGGGCATATGAAAGACAGGAAGTGATCTGCTGGGGAACTGGGAGGGACCAGCAGAGGAGATGACCGGCACAGCTGCCTGGCAGGTGAGGGTGAGGCCAGGGGTGCAGAGGGGCGGAGGGAGCAAAGGCAGAGTGTGCTGTGTGTAGGGATGGGGGGGCGGGTTGTGAAGCAGGCAGCTGCCAGGGTGGGACCAGAGCGGGAGGCAAACCAACCAGAGAGGGCGTGGCACACTGCGTTACAAAGGGATGTGAAACCTCCACCTTAACAGGAAACTGGGATTTCAGCCCACAGGCAAACGCAGATCAAACCAGGCAAGGAGGGGATGAGGGGATTCCTCTGGCTAGGTCTGCGCCTCAGCTCAAACGCTCTGCGGCAGGCTGGAGGGTGGGAGGTGTGGACATGTCGGTGGGTCGTCAGAAAGCGAGTAGCGACAAACCATCCACCGGCACAGCATCCAAGGGACCTCCCAGGTGGCGGTGTCACCCTGATCCCCTAACGCTGCACTTTGTCTCACGAAGACAACCTGTTTCCAAAATAGAAGTGGGTACCCCTCTTGTATGCGGTGTTTCCAGCATGATTTTACTCCCCTTTTGATGTGTTATTGGCGTTTTACACGTGGCCTACTTTTTGAAAGAGTCTGATTTTCTTTTGGCCAATCTTAAGACAGTAACAACAAACGGTCAAAAGCCTTGCACAGCGTTTTTTTTCACAGTATGGATCTTAACGGTTGGGTGCCTCTGACCCAAGGTGACCACCGTCTCCACCTACATCCCATGTCCTGACTTCCCATTTGATTCAGCACGTGTTGCAAACAAAAGTGTCCCTTGTTTAGATGACAGATTATAGGATTGCCCTTCTCCACCTGAAGGTAGGGTCCAAAAGATAACATCTTTCTCTACTGCCGCAATTCTCCACACAGACCAACTGCTGAGAAGTTCCAGGGGAGCAACAGCTCAATTATCAAATCTTCTTCCAATAAAGGCTCTTTTTTTTTTTTTAAATAGCTGCACTGTGATGCTTGTGGGGTCCTAGTTCCCCGACCAGGGATCGAACCCAGGACCCAGCAGTGAAAGCGCCAAGTGCTAACCATGGGACCCCGCCAGGACATTCCCAACAATAAAGACTCTTTTAATAAAGTGAGACTTTGCTGGATGGAAGCTGGAAAGTGATCCTGTGTCCTCAGCACTGGATTGGGACAGAGAGAGCAGGTAAGGAGAAGGGCATTTCAGGTGCACGGTGAGTGGAAAGTTTCTTTCTTTTTTAAAAGCTTGGGCCAAAGAAAATCAGACTCTTTAGAAAGGTAGGCCATGTGCAAAATGCCAGTAACACGTCAAAAGGGAGGTAATACCATGTTACAAACACTGCATACAGAAGGCGCCCGCTTCTGTTTTGGGAAAGGGTGGTCTTCATGAGACCAAGCTGAGAGGTAGGCCTAGAGGCCAGGGTCCCCCCGCCGATGCCAGTCCTCAGCGCTGGAGCCTCAGGCAGCCTCTCCTCAGGCGCCCAGGAGGGCACTGCTCTACCCTCCAGCATCGCCTACTCCGACCAACATGCCCGGCCCTCCCCCACCCTCAGGCCACGTGACCCAGGCAGCCTCCTTTGACTCCAGAGACTGTAAATCCGTCTTCCAACACATCCAAGCCTCTATCTGATTTCTACCACTTCCAAGTGCCTGACGCTGCTGCTGAGGAAGACTGTCCTTCCTCCTCCATCCATCAGGGCTCCCAGTGCCTACCCAGCCCTCCTTCTGTGAAGGGAGAATCAGGGTCCTGGAAGACACAGAGGTGGAGGGAAGATTCAGTGACAGGCTGGGGGAGAAGGGGGGCCTGCCGGCCTGTGGTTCGGAAGGACACAGAGAAAAGGGTCTCACTCCAGGGGACAGCGCAGAAGACATTACAACACCTGCCGCACTCACGGCTACTCCCCCAGGACACGTGAGCGCTGCCAGCCAACCAGAGTCATCTTGGGGTTCTCCCCGACCCCGCCCGCCGGTGACGAGAAAACTGCTCTCCTTGCTTCCTGCTAACGTTCTGTGACAGAGGTGGGTTGCAAGGATGTGCATGAGACAACGTGGAAGAGACCACAGGTCACTAGGCAAAATAACGAGGCAAGAACTGTCGCCACTCTCCAGGGAGATGCCAGTGCAGCGGGACGCTGCAGGGTCACCTGACCCTCCAACTGGCATCCACTCACGGGCAAATGGGTGCTTTGAGCACTCTGGCCCCTGAGACAGGGGGAGAGGGAAGGAGGGAGGCAGGCAGGCAGGGGTGTGTGTGTTGAATTTATTAAGCTAAGACAGTGAAGGGCAGACGCAGATTCAGAGCTTCTGCTCATTTTCTGGCAGTCGGTTCATGAAGCCACAACACTGAACATCCTGAGGCATTATCTATAATTCCTCTCAGCCCTGCCCCGAAGAAATGACCCCTCCTCTTTTCATATAAATGTAACAATTCAGATCTGCTCGGCACTTTTACGACTTGGAGCCCAATTCTGCTACCAATCTTAACCTCAGAGCTTCTGAACAGGCTAAAAAACACAATCTGAATCAATTTCATTTTTTTTTAAGAAGAGTTTTGGACAAAACAAACCAAAAATGAATCGAAGGAAACGTGACTGTAATATTCCAAATCCAACTTCTTCCTTCCAAACTCTTAACATTTGATGCAAAGAGCCAGTGAGAGCAACAGGCATTTCTGACGTAAGAGCACAGTCTACTGGCCAGCATGCAAACATTGAAATTTAAAAACCAACTGACCCAGTCCTGTTCGTGGTGCTCTGTGTGTTAAGCAGTAGAAGAAAGATGCTAAAAAGTAAGATGTCTCTGTCTCCAATAAACGTCTAATTTAGTAAGAGGCAAGTGAAATGCTACAGCATTAGCGCAGGCGCGTGGTAAACCGCTCAGGGTGGCTTCACAGTCAAATGAGAGAGAGCCTGCAGGTGGGATGTGCCTCCCCTGCCCCTCCCCACCCCATCACCTGCAGCTCAGGCTGATGGCAGTGCCCCAAAGCATGCGGTTTCCCAGTGACACAACTCAGAAAGCTAACCCTCAGTTAGTCATCTGGGGCACACGTAAGCATCAGAAATTAAAAAAAATATTTCCCTGATATTGGAACGTCCATCGATTTTACTTATTTACAGACAGACCTCGAGATACTGCAGGCTCAGTTCCAGAGCCCCGCAATAAATCGAATATCACCATAAAACGAGTCACACGAATTTTGGGTTCCCAGTGCGTAAGTTATGTTTACACTATACTGTAGTCTATTGGATATGCAATAGCATTATGTCTTTTTTTTAAAGTGTAAATACCTTAACTTAGAAATACTTTCTTGCTAAAAAATGTCAACCATTGTTTGACAACACAGGATTGCCACAAACCCTCCATTTGTTCAGAAACAGTACTGGGAAGCGCAACGAAGTGAGATACGCCTGGATTTATTTTTGCTCGTTAACGCAAATCCCATTAGTAGCTTACTGATTTCTTTGCTAGACAAAACTCAAAATGGGCATGGTAACAGGACAGAATATAAAAGAGGTGTGCCGACCAACGGCAGACGAGGGCTTCTGCGCGGTGTTGGGAGGATGAGGTTAGCTGGACAGAACGAGGCCTCATCACTCAGGGTCTCCAGTGTCAGGCTGAGGCCCTGAACCCGAGCGTCACTACGGGCAATGGTTCCAGAGACTCACGGGATGACCCAGTGTTCCAATGTGGTGACTCTAGCGGCCAGCACGGCCCTCTGGTTCAACCCCATCAGGTACCCAACTGGAAGAGAGCACTGAGCAGGGACCGGGGGCCTCATAAGTGACTGGATTTAAATAGTAACCTTTCCTGTTTCCATTCGACAGGGAAGTTGGACTACATCATCTCTAATATATCCTTTAGGTCAAAAGTTCAAAAGGGCTTTCTTCTCCGAAATCTGGTTCAAATCCTAGTTCCAAGTAGCTCTAATCCTCACTCTGCTACCAGTCCAGCAACTTAAGGCAACACACTGTCAAGAGCCAGTAGGGCTGACTGAAAGATACAGGGATACCAGGTGCTACACGCAAAATAAAAAAGCTAACTAAAACAGCCAGAATGAGGAGGCTGTGGGTGCTTCCATAAATGCCACAGAAATCACCAAGTCTCTTAATTCCAAAATTACACATGCCAAAAAATATCCAGTTCTCCCAGGAACAAAACAATACTTTGTTTCCCTCAGCTAGGGTTTTTTTTAAAAAAAAAAAAACCAAAAAACAGGAATATATTAAAATGAACACAGACATGTTCTTAAACTTATTTTTCTACTGCAGAAAAACAGAAACATCTGAATCGAATTTCCTCATGAAATCAACCTGTAGGAAGGCCAAGCCCGCTAACTGCCGCTGTTGCACAAGGTCTACACCCCTGCAAGAACGTGGTCCCTGAACCAGCTGCAGCGTGAGCATCACCTACTCCATCAGAAACTCGGGAGGCAGGGCCCAGCAATCTCTGCTTTAAGAAGCACCGCCCCGCCCCCGCCCCCGCCCCCGCCGGGTCATTCCGATGCACCTGAACTTGAAAAGCGCTTGCTTAAACTCTCTTCAGAAGCCTACCAGATAACAAAGCAAACATACCTGGCTCCGAAGATGTCCTTTTTGGCGAGATCAATTCCAGAAACAACCTTCACTCTGAGGATACGGGACTCTCCCTGTTGGAGAGGGAAAAAAAGTAGTTTACAAAATGGACTTTGAATCGATCGTTCTCTCAGCCAACATGCAAAGTCAATGATTACTCTTTACGCATAGGCGATCCTTCCTTACGCTGAAGTTCAAAAAGCAACATTCCAGCTCTGAAATCCTACAACCCTAGACATTGAGAGCATCCAAGTTAAGCTCAAGTTTAATTCAAACTAGGTCATGCAGATCAATGATTCCTGCCACAGACAGTAAATATTTCCCAGCTGTACCAAGAACACAACCGCACACACGAAACCACCTAGATAAATGACCAAGTGCAATAACATACCATAAATTTCATAAATAATTCCTCCTTTGAAGTTAATATATTTGTGTGTGTGGCCTGAGAGAGGAATTTCACATGGTAAAATATTTCCTCAAAATTACGGTTTCAAAATGTTGGTGCTGGCAAACAAAAATAATGTCTCATTCCAGTAAAAAGAAATAAAAAGCATCATCCTAAATGGAAGTCACCCCAAAACACCTCAGAAAACATTCATTCATTCATCCCATCCACCTGCTTATTTATTCATTCCAATATTTTCTAAGCAGCTCCTATGGGCATTGAGCTTGGACGTGAAATATAGACATGGATATGCTTACAGTCTACTGAGAGTGATGGGCAGACGACAGCACAGGACCCTGTGATGGTACCATGCCAGGAGAAGTCTAGTCTAAGGGCTAAGACATTCAGGAGAGATGAGATGGCTTAGGGGGAAGGGCAGGCAGAAGTCCAGGATAACTCTCAGATTTCCAGTTTGGGCCACTACGTCTTAACATAAATTGAAACAGAGGATTCGGTTGAATTCAAGGTGCCCTGTGAAACAACCAGGTGGGAAAAAAAAGAGATGACTAAACAGATAAATGGGAGAGAGATCTAGTCTGGGCTAGAGACTTGGGAGTTATCAGTGTAGAGCTGACAGGTGGTAGGTAGAGTTCAAGATCTGTGAGAAGTTATCCAAGACGAGTGAGAAGAAAAAATGGCTAGGGATGGAGCCCTCGGGGACCCAAGTGCTGAGGGGCAAGAGAGAAGTAATAGGAAATTCATCTACCCAATGTGTTTAGTCAAGACACAGGTGAGGGAAAGAAACCCTAAATGATCTGTACGTTATGTCCTGTCAAAGGAGATAAAGGCAGGGTGAAATAAAACATGGAGTGAAAAGGGTGCTGAACCTTATCGATGAGCCGCCCAGATCAAGCGCACATACAGGCAATCGGAACCCATGTTTGAGAACCTTTACTTTCCAGGATCCTTCACCCTTCCAACCATCCACCCCCGACATAAGGCTGCTCACATGCAAACACAGCAAGGGACACCAACACGTGTGTGTTTATAATTCCCTTTCAAAGGAGGCCTGCATTCAAGTCTGGCAGGATTTAATATGTTTGGCAACCTTCATGAAAGGATTGAGCCAAGCCAGAGACCCTACTAAACAGGACCTAAAGCAGGACCCTACTATGTGGTTTACCAAAGCTCCCAGGGTTACATGCTCTTCCCTTGGTCCTTGAAGCAGGTGCTGAGTGCCCTCCCCTTTCTCTTACACACTCAGCTCACCACCCATCACCAGGGATTCTTTCTTGGCACGTTATCTAGGTTAAGGCTCTTTTCTGTTTCTCACAGCAGGCTGTACCCCACAGCCATCATTCGACAGCTCCTAAGGCCTACTCAGCTCGAGGAACGCCACAGTTGAAGTATTTTTACACGTGGATCAAAATTCGGCAACACACCTGTGGACAGTTCCTAATACACCTGGGAAGAGCTTATGACCCACTAGTGCCCCTAGCATACCAATGGAGAACCATGGGTTAAAATGAAATCCTCATCAGCAAGGCGAAGAGGTTAAGACTTTACTTGGGGGAATAAGGAATCATTCAGAAGAAGAAATGAGGAAAAGGAACAGCTGGAGAGGAACTTATTTTTTTCTGTCCCCCTGCCTCCCCCATCCCAACTCTCTGCCCCTCTCAGCAATGACAAATATTGCAAATCAGCAATTCTCCCAGACACCACTGTGCAGAAGGGGGACAACGGCTGCAACCCCCAGAGGGTGGATACTGTTAAAGGAAAGCGCTACGTCTCCAGGCCCGTCCTTGATGCTGGCTGAAGCAGATGTGTGATCTGGCCACAGAAGGGTGAAAGGACCTTTGTGGAGGAGGATAGAGGGTCTCCAAAGCAGTAACTCTTCCAATGACCAACTCAGAGCAACACACCTAGTCTTGCACTTGTGACTGATGTGGGAGCAATAAAGAAGGGACGGTGTGATGAAAACCAAACTACAGTCAATCACAAGTCACGGAGAAGAAGACAAGAATTCTGGTTAGAAATGGTCTCTTTGTCTCACAGCCCTTGGGATTCTCGGAAATCCTGGGCAGAATCCTGGACTTACCACCAACTCCAGAGGGGGCTCAGAGGAACCTTGTCTGGATTCTAAGGAATAGGGTGAGCCCAGCTAACACCCACACCCCTTAGGTTTAACGTTGGGCGAATGTTCTTACATTGGACAGACCTACTCTGCAAAAGCATACATTTTAAAAATCAGGAAACATTTATACAAATAAATGAATAAAAATAAATTTAAATGAAGGGATACCTAGAATTTTTTATGGAAACTGATTTATTCATTTAGTAAACATGAACATCTGTTCTAAGATCTAGGGATACAGCAATGAAGACAGACAAAACTCCCACCCCCACCCCTCCCAGCCCACCTTCCAGTATTATTGAGAGTGTGCTATACCAGATCCCTCAACTACATGGGGAAACAAACCAGGAGGGTCTAAACACCTTAATATTTTGTACATACACCCATTCAGTAAACAAATTCTCACCTAGGAATCAATCCTAAGAAAATAAAAATAAAATAAAAAATCCATAAAATTCCCCAAAAACTAGCTAAACGGAGTCATCAAAACATTTTTTTAATTTAAAAATGTAGGGGCTTCCCTGGTGGTGCAGTGGTTAAGAATCTGCCTGCCAATGCAGGGGGCATGGGTTCAAGCCCTGGGCCAGGAAGATCCCACATGCCACGGAGCAACTGAGCCCATGCACCACAACTACTGAGCCTGTGCTCTAGAGCCCGTGAGCCACAGCTACTGAAACCCACGTGCCTAGAGCCCATGCTCCGCAACAAGAGAAGCTACCGCAGTGAGAAGCCCGCGCACCGCAAGGAAGAGTAGCCCCCGCTCGCCGCAACTAGAGAAAGCCTGTGCTCAGCAACGAAGACCCAATGCAGCCAAATAAATAAATTAATTAAAAAAATAAATAAAAAGCCACAAAAGTAGACAGTTAAATATTCACAGCAATTCCGTGCAATGGGCTATAACACTGTCATTAAAAATACGTGAGAAACCATAAACAAGACGAAAAGACAACCCTCAGAATGGGAGAAAATATTTGCAAATGAGTCAACGGACAAAGGATTAATCTCCAAAATATACAAACAGCTCATGCAGCTCAATATTAAAGAAACAAACAACGCAATCCAAAAATGGGCAGAAGACCTAAACAGACATTTCTCCAAAGAAGACATACAGATGGCCAAGAAGCACATGAAAAGATACTCAACACCACTAATTATTAGAGAAATGCAAATCAAAATTACAATGAGGTATCACCTCACACCAGTTAGCATGGGCATCATCAGAAAATCTACAAACAACAAATGCTGGAGAGGGTGTGGAGAAAAGGGAACCCTCTTGCACTGTTGGTGGGAATGTAAACTGATACAGCCACTATGGAGAACAGTATGGAGGTTCTTTAAAAAACTAAAAATAGAATTACCATATGATCCAGCAATCCCACTCCTGGGCATAAACCCACAGAAAACCACAATTCAAAAAGACACATGCACCCCAATATTCATTGCAGCTCTATTTACAATAGCCAGCACATGGAAGCAACCTAAGTGTCCACTGACAGATGAATGGATAAAGAAGATGTGATACATATATACAACGGAATATTACTCAGCCATAAAAAGGAACGAAATTGAGTCATTTGTTGAGACGTGGATGGACCTAGAGACTGCCATACAGAGTGAAGTAAGTCAGAAAGAGAAAAACAAATATCGTATATTAACGCATGTATGTGGAACCTAGAAAAATGGTACAGATGAATCTGTTTGCAGGGCAGAAGTTGAGACACAGATGTAGAGAACAAACGTAAGGACACCAAGGGGGGAAAACCGCGTGGGGGTGGGGGGGTGGTGTGCTGAATTGGGCGATTGGGACTGACATGTATACACTGATGTGTATAAAATTGGTGACTAATAAGAACTTGTATAAAAAAATAATAGAATTTAAAAATTAAAAAAAAATGAAGCAGAGGTCCTTGGGAAAAAAAAAAAAACATGAGAATCTGTCAAGACCTTCATTCATCCCACAAGTATGTACTAAGTAGCCACCGCGTGCAGGACTCATTATCTGGGGGCACAGATGGGAGCAACATGGAGTTCCTCCCGCCTCAAGGAACCCACAATCTAGGAAACAGAAAGATGGATTACAAGCATATACAAACAAACAAGCCAGATGATTTCTGATGGTGGTTGAGTGCCTTGACAACAACATGACAGTTAAATAGAAGTAACTAAGTAAAGCGAGAGGGGAGGCTCTCTAGGACTGGTGGTTGGAGAGGTGACACTGAAGCTGACGGGTGATGGGGTGGGGGGAGTTTCATTCAGGGACGCTGGCAAGTCCCACCGCCTGCAGAGGGCAAGTCCAAGAGGAGAGGCCAGAGGGCCAGAAGAGGGAGGGAGGGCAGCATGGCCGGTGGGGTCAGAGAGCCGAGACGCCAGCCTCATTAGAGGGTGGGCATTAATGCAACCATCTTTGGAAAGTTTCAAGCAGGAGAGTGATAAAATTTGACTTCAGTTTTTAAAAGACCCCTTCAGTTGTTGGGGGTCAGCGACTACAGGGGAGTAAGAACAGAAGCAGGAAGACCAATTATAAGAAGATCTGGCAAGAGACGGTGGGGCTTCACATAGGGTAGAGATGGAGAGGGAACCAGATTTTGCACACAAAAGCATGTTCGAAATAAACGATTTGGTTTCTTTTGAAAGTTTCAAAACAGTTTACACAACTGAGTTAGAGAGCAGCTCGTGGTTCAACAGACTGTTTCTCTTTTTGACTCGGACCTGCAGCTAGACTACGTTTCCCAGCCTAAATTGCAGTCATGTGACCAACTTCTGACCAATGAGATGTGGACAAAAATGATGGACACATTTTCCAGACAAGGTCCCCCCACTCACCCACCTCCATTCTCTTCCCTGTTCCCCCCGCTCAATGGAGAAAATCCTGAAGGCCAAGAAGGGGGAACTCCATGAAAGGAGGGGAGTGGAATAGAGCATCCCCTGCCTCACCCTGCCCTGTCCACCACCACCTACTGCCCCTTCCCAGACAGTGAAGTGGAAATAGACTGGTACAGTTTATTCCCACTGAAAACTGAAGGTTGCTTTAGCAGTTAGCCTGCCCTTGCATACGATACAGTCCCATTTTAAAATAGATGAGCTCGGTGCTTTGTGACCACCTGGAGGGGTGGGATAGGGAGGGTGGGAGGGAGGGAGACGGGAGACGCAAGAGGGAAGATATGGGAACATATGTATATGTATAACTGATTCACTTTGTTATAGAGCAGAAACTAACACACCATTGTAAAGCCATTATACTCTAATAAAGATGTAAAAAATAAATAAATAAATATCAATTACATATATGTACAGGAAAAGCCCTAGAGAGGATGATGGTAATAGTGATTACCTCTGGATAATGGATAACATCTTTCTACATATTTGCATTATTTTCCTTTTGAAACATTAAATATTTTTGTTTGGAAACTACATTTTTGTAGAAACTTCAGGAAATACATAAGAAAAAAAGGAAAAATTTAAAATCACAGGCTTAGGCAAACAGACTTCCATATTTCTAAAATGAATAAATCTTTTGTCATAAGAAAACACAGCTACATGTTGTATTTTAGCCAACTCACAAAGGTATAGAGCTGTCTATTTGGAGGATGTGAAAAGGGTCCTCTTACGTAATTCGGAGGCAACGGCTGGGAGATAAAAGGTAGAGAGGGCCTTTAATGAGCGCTTACTATTTACAAGCAGCTGTTGCAGGAAATTTCACTTTGCTCCAATATTTAGGGGCAGGAGAGCAGGAAAGAGAAGGCTACTCTATAAAAATAGTTTTTTACACGTGGGTTTCACACATACAGCAAAAACTTCTTATCTTTGTTTCCTCCAAATAACAAGGCTGCACACAGATAAGCAGCCATCGTCACTCTGTGAGGAAACACATGACCAGGCATGTGACTCATTTATCAGATGCAACGGGCCCCACGCCGAGCAACTGTACTCTCTGAAGCATTTTATTACTTTCATAAAATCTACGCATGACATTTTGGTCCCTGGCTATGACTCTGTAGAATTAAATATTTAACTAAGGTGGCTTATGACAGTGAAAATATTATTTGGCAATGGCCTGTATGAGGCAGAGAAAGCAAGGCAGAGAAGAGGTGAGGCCAGATAACCACAGGCTTTCCCATGACTTAGAGGGGCTCCTCCCATTCTATTCATCAACTGCCCTGCATTGTTATTGTGTCACAGGGAGGATTCTCTGCACTTGACAGGTGTTTTTCTTTCCCACTTAATTTTCTAATTCTTCATCAAGACATTAAACAAGATAAAGTGCTCAAACCATAATGAGTGGCACAGAGGAAGTCCATAAGCCAGGTGGTATGCCGAAGGCTCATCTTGTAAGTCAGCTGTTTGCAACTCGGCAGCCTGCTCATATAAACCGTGTGTAAGTGGTTACCAGATTCCCATGCCCACCCACAAAACCTATTAAATACATAATCTGTCAAAATCGTTCCTGTGGTAAAATAAATCTCAAGGGCAGCTCAACACAGGCACTAGAATTCACCCTGTCTCCTGTGAATCTGCCTTGAGAAGATAACTTTTATATTGATATTTGATTCCCTATTCTTAACAACGGCAGATTCCCCCCACCCCAAAAAAAGAAAGTTGATATCTGGGCTGGGAACTAGTGTTGTTACTCCATAGGGATCCACTGTGACCCCATGTGTCACACACACACCAGCTGTCCCTGTGGATGAGGAAGTCCTAAGCCAGGGATTTACATCTTGATTATTCTCCCCTAAATTAATTTATGTCTTTACCTTCCCAATTCTACAGTATATTTATAGTTCTAGTTATTACCCATGACACTTGCAGTAACCACTCTCTAGATTAAGAGAGATAATTGATATTTTTTGTACCACTGAAATATCTTAAGTTCTATATAAGTCAACTAATTTTAGTTGCTTTAAAAAATAAAACAACATATGGGGAGTGTCCACATAGTGCCTGCTACCCAAGAGATACTGTTAATCTCCCCATTCCTACCTGGCTCTCGCCCTAACTAGGAGACAAGATCCTGGGCCATACATTTTTTAAAGTTTCCTACATCGACCCATCTTCCCCAAATCACCCCACGTTCCTGTCATCTCCAACTCTTGTTATATCCTGTCCTCTTTATCTTCTTTCTGCCTTTTCTACCCCAATTCCTGCCCCCTAAACCTTTTCCCCTCTTCACTCTCGAGGGGTTTCCCAACCTTACACTGCTGGTAACTTTTCTCTCTCTCTCTCTCTCTCTCTCTCTCTCTCTCTCTCTGTGTGTGTGTGTGTGTTCTCCACTTTGACCTTATGACACATTCAACCAAAAAAATGTGTTGAGTGATTTATGTTCAAGGAATTTTTGCTAGCAGAAAGGAGGAGCTCAAAACTGAACAAGATGCATTCTTCTCTGCCCCTCGGGGCCTTACAGTCAGCTGCAGAGGTTAGTACACACATACCTGAAATATGCCTATAATACAGGGGTGAAACAGAGGTGTGAGATACGTGTGGGGAGAACAAAGATAGAGGATGGAAAATGAGAGCAGCCCAATACCAAGCCTACACATCCAGCTCAACCTCAGATAACACCAATGACAGCAAACAGCCCGCACCTACGGGACCATCCACAGTAGCTGTTCACCACTGTCCGCCCAACACACAACATCTGAAACTAGTGGAAGTCCCAAGGATATCAGTTCCGGAAAAAGCTACAGAAATACAGGATTCTGTGCAACCTAAATTTCTTAACCTCTACTAGATTACAACCATTCTTAATGTCAAATGGAAAAGTTAACAAACGGGAAGAAGTGAAAGGATGGCCCTCCAGGGCAGAGTCAATTTTAATGCACAAGGTGACGGACTTTCAGAAATGATGTTGTGTGGCTTTAAAATAGGTCCATGAATTCTTGAAATTCCGTTCTTCAAGAGGCAGGGCTTAATTTCTCTCCCTTGCTGGGGGTGGATTTGGTGACTTCTAACAGACTGTGGAGGAAGTGACGGTGTGTAACTTTGAAGACTGGGTCATAAAAAGCAAAGCATTGTGTCTCACTCCCCCTCTCAGATCACTCACTCTGGCGGGAACCAGATGCTGCCATGTTGTGAGGACGCTCAGGCAGCCCGATGAGAAGAAAGGTCCATGTAGCGAGGAACTGAGGCCTCCTGCCAACAGCCAGCATTCCTGGCTGACATCATACTTCAACCTCATGACAGATCTTTGCATGCTATGTGCCACCAAGGCATGAATCAGAGCCACCCAGCTAAGCCGTCTTTGATCTCTTGACGCACAGAAACTGTGAGGTAACACACGCTTGTTGTTTCAAGCTGCTGAGTTTAGGGATAATCTGTTACACGGCAATAAAGAACTAACGCACGTGGAGAATCCCACGCAATAATTAATGGGAGCCTGATTTCTCTCTTTGCTAAATTGAGATTTTCCTGTGCATCAGGACAATGTTTCAATACAAGGAATGAAACACCAGTGAGAAGAAGACCATTGCCTGTATTTTCTATCATGTAACAAGCAGTGGCATTTTTAAGGCAGGATTAACAGAATTTGGTTGACTTGCTCAATATAAGCGCATCAGCTATATTATTTTAAGTAGTATGGAACCCCCACGCCCTGTTAGTACAGTCAAAATCTGAAACTGGGACAACTCCAGAAAATTTCAGATATACGATCATCAGTATGACATTAAAAAAAAAAAATTCCAGAAAGAATGGTGATAGGGCTTCCCTGGTGGCGCAGTGGTTGAGAGTCCGCCTGTTGAGGCAGGGGACACGGGTTCGTGCCCCGGTCCGGGAGGATCCCGCATGCCGCGGAGCGGCTGGGCCCGTGAGCCATGGCCGCTGAGCCTGCGCGTCCGGAGCCTGTGCTCCGCAACGGGAGAGGCCACAACAGTGAGAGGCCCGCGTACCACAAAAAAACAAAAAAACAACACTCATTTAAATTCATCCCGTTTTCTTCATTTGGCAGCCTCAACTTGAGTTATCACTAACAGCGGGATGGTCCGTCAACCAACTGACATAGTCTCAACTGTTCCTTCTTCTAATAGTTACTGGATGCCTGTTATGTGCCCTGCTCTATGTCCTTGCCGTTGATGTGTGGCAGCTTCTCTCGTCCTAATTCACCTGCCGCCTCACTAGCCCAATCTTTCTAAAATGTCTGTTCTCCTTGCTCCAGTGGGACCTCCCCATGGACAAATGGACCCAATTAAAACTCCTCCCTGAAGGGTCACCACAACCTGCTCTATCCCCAACCTACCTGTGCTCTTCATGGGGACCTAACTGCCCTCCCCTCTGCACCTGTCCAGACAGCACCTATTCACGCCCCATGGTCTGCTCAGGTCCATGTGGTTATTCAACCAAAAGTGCTTACTCTGTCGTGAAAAAAGTATAAGGAATAAGGAATCAATAAGACAGTTCACACCCACAGAAATTCACTGCCTATGTATCAGGAGAACAACATACACATGTAATTACAAGACGACATGGTAAGTTTAATAAAAGCAATGGATGGTATTCTGTGGGAACTCAGAGGAGGAAGAAATTAGTGTTCGTGTGACGGGTGGGGAGAGGGAAGTAGACTAGAAGGCTGAGTAAAGCCCCAGATGAGTAAGAATGAGGAGAAGGAAAAGCATCCTTTCAGACAAAGAGAGAAGCATGAGGGCCCCTCCAGATGGAAAGAAGGTTAGTGAGCAGGGCTATGGGGGAAGGGAAGAGTTGTCCCGGCCTGGTTTCATCCTCTGTGCTGTGCAAGACAAACATGGTTAGCAGGTGAGGGACAGGTTCACCAGGTGACAAGCAGAGGACAGAATGAAGGCAGGTGGGTCCAGAGAGAAGGACAGGGAAAGCAATGACATGGGCTGCTACACTGTCTGACAGGTGAGCAGCACAGTGGCCCTGGATGGAGGATAGGGGACTGGTTCCAAAGCTATTGCTGGGGGAGCAGCATGGATTGGTGACAGACTGGCTTTGCAAGACAAGGAGACGGCATCAAGTCAGGTTTCCAGTTTCGGTGCTACTGGGGGAAGATGCAGTCAGATGACAGAAAACAAAGGAAGAAGAGCGGGGTCTGAGGCCAGGCAAATAAAAGGACTTGGGTTTCTCGATCTGGGGTTATCTTCCCAGCGTGCAGGTAGAGATCTCCAAGAGGCTGTCAGGGGTCAGAAACCAGAGCTCAGTCCAGAGGTCAGAAGTGGACCCCCAGTGTGGGAGGCCCTGCCTCTGAGCCTGCCTTCAGACTGACCATTTATTCTGGTACTTAAGTCATAAATCACTGTCGTCCTTTTTTTTTTCTTGTTAGGTAAGTCTTATTTTCTCAACTAAACCCCATGGTTGCAAGGTCCAATATGGTAGCCACTACCTACAAGAAGCTATTTAAATTTAATTAAAATCAATTAGAATTCAGTTCCTTGGTAACATCAGTCACACTTTTAAGTGTTCGACAGCCTCATATGCCTAATGGCTACTACACCGGACAACACAGAGAACATTTCCATAATCACAGAAAGTTCTACTGGACGGTGCTGCTCTAAGGGCACCAACTCAATGCAGGAAGGTAGCAGGATTTGAATTACGTCTCGCGAGAGGGAAGATTGGAAAGAAGGGCAGGAGGGAGGAAAGGACCCCAGTCATAACTTAGAACACTGCAGAAGAGTTAAACTATGGAACACAGCTATCTGGAAATGAGACAGGCGTTATGGTAATCACATGTTCTAGGATCAAGATTTCTTCTCAAAGATTAAAGACCAGTATGCAAATTATGTACCTATAGATTAAGAGCTGAGAAGACTAATAAAGCAAATACTATGTAGTACAGCATGGTCTCCCTGCGTCTAGACATTTACAAAATCGTTCTATACATAGGAGAATTGCAGAGATAGTGACTTCATAGCGAGTGTGATACAGATCTGGGAGTTTTCGCTGATGAGGCCAGTATCCTAACAAGGTTGCTAAGTCCTGCAAAATATTCACAGAAAAAGCATTCAGGAGGAAAGAAAAGAGGTAAAATTCCAACAGGGATTCTTGGTCCCTTTAAGAGAACTATGGACCTCCTGGACAATAGAGGCAAAGGGCTGGTGGAACTGAACACAGCTGAAGGAGTGGGGGTGGCCGATGACCTAGAAAACTACCCAGAGGGAAGCCAGACCAGGCCCACAGGATGACCCGCAGGAGAAGACCGCAAGCGCATGGGATGGAACAGTTCTATCTGGGCAGACTGGCTGCGACCACGTCCACCTGCTCCAGAAAAGCACAGATGTCACAGAAGACAAATTCCACGAGAATCACATTCGAGCACCCATACAATTTCTGTCACTTCTAATGCCAGTTCTGCATGGCTTGCCCCGAACCACGCAGGTCTGTCTCATACTCTCCTTCCCACCCCTCCGACCAAATACTGTGTTGACTGTTTGGCCTGAAAAGTGCTGGCATTACATTTCTTTCTTTTGGTGACAGCACTGGATGTCTCTGTTTCTGACTCTCAAATAGAACAGAACCATGGCATTCCCAGCGGTCACCACGAGTCCTTTGCAGTTATCACTATTCTATATCCTTTCACCTGGAAATACATCCCTGAAGAAGCGATGGAGGAGCAGGTGGGCTTAGGGGTCAGCGGGAGGCTGAGGAGTTAGCAATGGGTGAAGGCCAAGGTCAGTCACAGGTTAAGTGGCACCTGCATTTCCACAGGCCTCACACCTAACATGACTCAAACATATGCCTCGGCAAGCATGCAGATTCTTCCACGTATGGACAGGTTTTTAGACTGGCTCTCAGTTAGAAACGTTAAATCCTTAAAGGCCAAGAATCCACAGCAATTCAGTGACGATGGGGAGGGGCAGGGAGGGTACCAGTGAACGATGTCCACGAGACGGCTGCGCTGGCAAGAGTCCCGGTTTCCAGGACATCGTCACTCTCCTCCACTAATTCAAAATTCTCTTCGTACCGTAGGAGTTGGTGAAACTCCATGTAAAAGGTCTTCAAAGAATCCATTTATCAATGGTCTTTTTGTTCCAAACCTAATCATAAGACAGGAAACATTTTTAAATTCCTTTGAGATGGCTAAGACAAGAATGATCTTGTGTTTCTAGTTCTAAAAATGATAATAAACAGCTGCACTTTGTTGAAAGCCAAAAATCATAGCTCCAAATCTAAAATTACATAGATTTTTATTTTATTTTTTTTGGCCATGTCACTTGCAGGATTTTAGTTCCCCAACCAGGGATCGAACCCGGGCCCTCGGCAGTGAGAGTGCAGAGTCCTAACCACTGGACCGCCAAGGAAGTCCCTAAAATTCTGTCTTTTTCACGGCAGTCATAACTCTGACCTCTCGCAATAAAGTGAAATCTAGGTTTCTGGGGGGAGTGTGTAGTTTGGCCAGAAGGAACTGGAAGAGGTCTGAGTTTCAGGAGGCAGGGACTCCCAAGGGTCCCCAAGAAGACATTCCCCAGGTGAATTCCCCATGGCTGAGAGAAACTGCCGGTCATCTCAGAGAAATTACAGACAAATATCAAGAGATGGGCCAAGGTCCCAGCGTTTAAAGAAGTTACGAATCACATTGTAAATTATACAGACGGGGCTATGGCAGTTCATCCCTCCACCAGCACCACCATTGGCTGTTTTTGCTCAGATCTCTTCCTTACTTGTCTTTAGGTGTCAGTTTAAGTATCACGTTTTCTGAAAATGTCTTTCCAGGGCTCCTAGATTCGTTAAGTTCTCCTGCAATAAGCTCCCATAGGACCCTGTATTTCTCCTCTCACCCTTTTTGGTCACTGGCTTTTTAAATTAGCTACCATGGCCAAAGACGAAGCTCTCGGAGGGCAGAGGCTAGACAGATCTCAGGAACTGACAAGAAGAATGGTCCACGGGCAGCCGCCCCACGCCAGAGAGACACAAGGCAACCACTCCCCTTGCTCAGGACTGTTCTCCTAGACTCTAGCAAAGAGGTCGGCACCCCATGTTTCAGGGGGAATGAATAAATGATATTCATCCAAAGCAATGTTCTAGAGTGAATCACTAAATGTGTTATGAACATTTAGAAAAGAAAGATCTCCAGCAAAGGTTTGCTAAGAATAAAAGACATGCACGCTTATTCCCTTTTCTGAGAAGGTGAAAAGTTCAAGGGCATGTTGCATACTAGTGGACATGGACCCTGGCCAGCTTACAATCAAAACACACTGTATTCTTCTAGACAAGATGATGATGTGAAGGTGAAGTGATGCTAAAGTGAGGTGGGGCTTAGCTGCACCCAGCTGCTCACTCTTATCCAAAGCCTAATCATTAGAAAACTCCAGGGGTCCTCCGGGGGTTCTGTCACGGGGCTCATGTCGTGGAGCTCCATGATTAGCTCCATCCTGGGCCATGTTGTGAGCCAGGAAAATCTGGAGGGGGTTATTGATGGCAGGCTAAACCAATTTGTAGTTGATACACACAACCAGATAAAATGTCAGATAACTGGATCAGAATCCAACAAGATTTCATCAGAATGGGTGACGGGCCAAAGCTCACAGGATGGAGTTTTATAGTGGTGAGCGCTGTGTGTGCTTAGCTGCCTGAGTCAATGCCGAGGGATGGAAGAAACAGAATGGGAGAGCATCAAAAGCCGGGGGGGGGTGGAATTCTTGGGGTTTTATTTCATCTTTGGTGCAATATGACTCAACTCTGTGACAGTATAATTATTCCCAGTCCAGAGCAGGGAACGTCATCACACTGGTGCCCTGGACCAGCATTATGTGCAAACCCAAGAGGCATGACTTGGGAGGGAGGTGGTCGTTTTGCTTTGATTTTTTAAGTAAATAGGACAAAATCTATATAACAGAACACTAAGCAACCATAAGAATGAGGATGTTCTCTACGGACAGATTTGAAAATCCAAGATGTACTGTCACATGAAACAGCTAGGTAGAGATGTGGGGTTAACGCCATCCTTTACATAAAAAGGAGATGGACGGACACGTGTGTATGTGGATACACACGGATTAGGTGTTTGCGTGTCATAAAGTAAACTTTGCAAGGACATCAGAAACTGGTACCACTGGCTGATATTGAGGACAGAAATTAGTTGGTTAGGGACAGGTATGAGAGAGGAAGACAAGCACACACATATATCACTGTATGGCCTTTTTTATGCTTTTAATTAAAACCATTTACATGTATTAACAACTCAAAAATATTGTTTTTAAGTAACCAGGATAGTTAATAAACAAACATCACTGGAAGACTAAAAAAAAAAAAGAAAAACGGGTTAAACACATTTCTAAGAGCAGATTCTTTCTGCAGGAAGTGGGTGGGTTGGCAGAAACCAAGTCATCTTCTCTTATGAGGCCGCAGAGGACAAACCCCAACCCCAGGAGTGAAAGCTGCAGGAAGGCAGATGCGCCTCCCTGAGGGAAGGAACTTCCAGCTGTCAACCCTGGTCAAACACGGAGCAGGTGGCCTCCGGAGGCAGAGAGATGGCCGGTTAGCCCCAGAGAGAGAGAAAAGATCAGCACCTGCCAGAAGTATCACCAGGGAGGAAGACAATGAAGCAAATGGTCCCGGGCGCCCCTTCCCAACTCCGAGATGCCGCGATTTTAGAAGACAGGTACATGGGGGGCGGGGATGAAGAACTCGTCTGAAATTTATGCGAGATCACACCCCGCCAGCAGAATGGATACGTGTAACTTCTCTAAGACAAAACAAAGGAGTAAGAATCACAACCCCCACCCACCACACACTGAAACACAAGACTATTCATAAATCAGGATGCTTCCTGACTCTCAGCCAGTTTCAAAACAACACGAATGAAATAATTTAGAAATGAACTAAGAGCATCTGTAAACAGTATTCTTTTTGGTTTGTTTGTTGTTGTTCTTATTCGATAAAGGATTTACGGTGGCCGACTGGCTCTATATGTGATGTTTAAAATCCCTTTATGAAGAATGGCAACACTTCTACAATGGGCTGGTCTTAGAATCATTTCAAGAGTTAACACAAGGGAAGGACTAGGTAACAGGGCAGGAGGTCACTGATTCAAGGAGTGGCTGAAGTTAGCTTGAATGCTGCAGGAAGAGCTAAACTCAAACACCACGGAGGAGCACAAGCCTCAGCTGCAAGGGGAGAGTCAAGATCAATCCCACCCAGGGAGAAGCTGCCAACAGAACGGAGCTGGCCCATCAGAACGTCAAGAAGCCACGGCACCCGGTGCCACAAACCTAGAGAGCTGCAGGCGTCAACAACAGGACAGCGGATCCGGGGGGGGGGGGGGGACAAGGATACTGGGACCAGAGGCCCAGATAGCAACCCTTACTTTGAACGCATCCCTCCCTCCTGACTCCCCTTCTACCATCGTCTGTGGCCGAAAGCCAGCAGTACACCATGAGTGATGCTCACCTGTAATTTATCTACCAGGTATCTGGACACCTGAGGCAAAACCTTCAGGGTCACTGGCTTCACGTTGAAAAGGAGACAAGCTTACTGGCTGTAATAATCTCATGTCAGGCAGAACCACTGTTTCTAATAGCTGTACTTCCTTAAAATGTGCAAATGTGTGCTATCAGATTTCATATTTCAGCTGAGCCTCATTACCCAGCAATGCCACTTTATTACAAAGACATAACTCATATCAGCAACTCATTAATGAGATGGTGACTCAAAAATTCTATTTCCTAATTCATCAGAATTGTGCTAAATTATTTTTTTTCCAGTTTCTTCCTAAAACTACATAAGATAATTTTAAAATCAGTGCTTTGACTTTTTTTTTTATTTAAAACTATCAAAATCAAGTTTTCTAGCCCTTTTTCAAACTACAAAATAATCTCATCTACTACGTGGGTGTGTGCTGCTTCCAAAGAGAGGTATAGTGAAGTAACACCAGAACTAAAATTACAAATGTGTTACTTCCAAAAGAACGATTTCGGAGGAAAAAGAAAACAAGAAGGTTCAGGAAATTTTTTTCAGACAGCTGTAGGAGGTTAGATGGTGTTACGGAGCGAGTTCTCTGAAAGACCATGTGAAATACATTTTAAAATATTTATTCCTTTCACAGTAATATTTTATGACGTTTGATTACTTTTGAATGGTCCTAATATGGATTTCACATAATATAGGAGGGGAGAAATTCCAAAAGGAAGTAATCCCTTCAAAACTGCTTTCATTGTTTTTTCTACCTACAAATGTACACACACACATCTCCCTGTATCCGAACAGCATCTGAAACATAGGAGGTCCTCATCAATATGTGATGGATAACTGGGTATCATGAATAATATTTGGGTGTTGCACTGGCAGCAGCTTCTGAACATTTGGCAAACTGTTTGCAGCTTCCCGGTTCCAGATGGGGGCTGGGACTCAGCGGGTATTCAGAGTTAGAGCTGTGATCATCACCTAGTTAGGCCCCTTGTGGTTACAGCACACAATCCCGTATCTTCCTCTGCGCCCCCCAGTCCTTGCTCTCTGAAGCAGAGTTCACAGGCAGGCTTCGCTCTGCACAGAACTGAGTTTAGCTACCACAGAATCGGGCAAGGTGAGGGCCACCTGTGTACAGTGTTTTCATTTTAGGGAACTTTTTTCTTGGACTTACAGCCTTTTTTAAGGCCCACGTCTCATGTCCATTTCTTACTTCCTAAGAGTTTTCTATTGAATACTGCATTCATTTTATTGATCAATTTCTATCCGATGCTATTTCTTTCTATATTTTGAAATTCATGTTTAATTTTTTTTTTCGGCTGCATTGGGTCTTCATTGCTGAGCGCGGGCTTTCTCTAGTTGCAGCGAGCAGGGGCTACTCTTACTTGCAGTGTGCGTGCTTCTCATTGCGGTGGCTTCTCTTGTTGCGGACCACGGGCTCCAGGTGCGCAGGCTTCAGTAGTTGTGGTTCGCAGGCTCAGTAGTTGCAGCTCACGGGCTCTAGAGCGCAGGCTCAGTAGTTGTGGAGCACGGGCTTAGTTGCACTGTGGCATGTGGGATCTTCCCGGACCAGGACTCGAATCCATGTGCCCTACACTGGCAGGTGGATTCTTAACCACTGTGCCACCAGGGAAGCCCAAAATTCATGTTTACTTTTAACGCCAAGCTCTGTGCATTTGTTTTTTTTGTTTTTGTTTTTTTGCGGTACGCATGCCTCTCACTATTGTGGCCTCTCCCGTTGCGGAGCACAGGCTCCGGGCGCGCAGGCTCAACGGCCATGGCTCACGGGCCCAGCCGCTCCGCGGCATGTGGGATCTTCCCGGACCGGGGCACAAACCCGTGTCCCCTGCATCGGCAGGCGGACTCTCAACCACTGCGCCACCAGGGAAGCCCTGCACTTGGTTTTGACGGTCAATATTTCACAAAGTTTTACCAACCTGCTTCTCCTTTGAATCTACCAACATGCCAGCCTAGGGGACGCCACATCAACCTCTTCCCACTTCCAAGTGCGATCTCCTCCCCTGCAGCAACACGTTTTATACCTTTCACAAGGCCTCTGCTGTCCTTCAGGACCATCTATAAAGAGCCTGTTATGTTTATAAGGGTGATTTTTAAGTTTTTAAAATTATTATCAAGTGAGAGACTGTAGAAAGACAGGAACCAACCATCCATCCAGAGGATGATAAAGCCCATGATATATAACCGGTCCACTCAAAGGAGCCTTTGAGCCAGATCCCTTCCACAGCCTGGACCGGCTCATTCCACCTCTCCTCTCCCCAAAACCCTGAGGATGCAGAGAGCATCAGCCACCCACCCTTCAAGTGGCCGTTCACAACCATGGAATTTGTGCATTTCCCACACTGGACCGGTGCTACTTCCCTGCAAGAGTCTATGCAGGAAGCGGTGCCAGGAACCCAAAGGGCCGGCATGGAGCATCTTCTTGGAGTACCAATTTTTCTGGACGTCTTGATGAATAGGACAGCGGTTCTCAGAGTGTGGACCCCCAACTATCAGCAACAGCATCACCTGGCACCTTGGTGGAAATGCTGGTTCTCAGGCCCCACCCAACACCCCAGAACCAGAATCTCTGGGGCTGGGCTCCAGTGATCTGTGTTTACAAGCTCCCAGGTGATCCTAAAGTGCAATAAAGTTTGCGGAAGAATATTATATTAAACAAAGCATCATGCAGCAAAATGGGCAATTTGCACCCGTTTTTAAGATCTCCCATTTGCGGGGACAAGCTTAGTCCCCTCTCCCAGGGAAAACTTGGACAGAAACGTGTGAGAGGCGCCAACAAAATTTCTCAATGCAGGGACCCCAGACCTGCACCTGCAACCCTAAGCCCTCCTCCCGCATCCCAGCCCTGTGTCTCTCTCTGAGCCAGCAATGCCGAGAAGAGGAGCTGGGATCTAACCCAAAAGTGAACAGATCCTCAGCGCTCACCTCCTCCCTCTGTCCCGACGCCTCGAAGCTTCCCAATGACTCTTACCAAGAATCACTCTGTGGGAGAGAACAGACACCAAAACATTTCCAACGGTTCCTCTGGCATGGCAGAAAAAGTGACTGTTTCACTTGGAGTGTAATTCTCCATCACGCCTGAGTTGCTCTGTTTATCTTTTCTTTATTTCTCCAAAGAGTATTTATTTTACTTTCAAAATGAGAAATTAAACTGTTTTCACGAGGAGGTAGAAGCGCTTTATGCCAACAGTTTCTTTTTATGTCATCCCACGTTTACCCAATCTTGCCGATTCTTTCTGCCCTATGGTATAGATGATTTGATACTCAACTTCACTATATATATTTAAATCGACCTCCCCCCCTCCCCCCGCCTACTGAAGAATCTCATTCTCTTCCTGTGCTGAGGCATCAACACGCAGGCAGCCCTGGTCACCATCAGTCTAGGACTCTCTTGTGACCATGGACCCCCATTCCACCCTCTCTGCTCTCTAATCCCAGAGTCAACTCCATTACTATTAACACTTGACCCTATGTGTCCAATATGACTCAAAATACTCATCAGCCTAGTGCAGGCGGCCCCCCCCACCTACATACACACACACACACACACACACACACACACACACACACACACACAACTGAGTCCCGTCACCAGTCTACAGCCTTCCCTTTCACAACCATCCCGTAAATGACCATGCTATGGTGATTTCTGTATTTTCACACACAGAAACCTTCATATTTAGTGACCCTCATTGGGCACCTACTACGCGCCAGAAATTTACATTTTGAATCACCACAACTCACCCCTGACCTCCTGCAACAAACCGTAATGCAAAAAAACACATCAAAATATATGGGCAACAACAATGGAGCCTGGACAAACTCTGTGGAGAAAGAAACAGGAAGAGAACAGGTGGGCCAGGAGGACGGAAACCTGCAGAGCAGTTCTCAAAAGGGTTTCTCCCCTCCCGTGTTTTCTCTGGGGCAGAAGGAGCAGTTCCTTTCCCACAGCCCGGGTCCCAACGGTGTGTACAGACAGGCATCATTTTCAGAATCATTTTAGGAGAGCACATGAGGGATGCACCTTTGGCAAAGGAAGGGCTCCCCAGAACCAACGTCGTTAGTCACCAGAAAATGACCCTCAGGAAAGTTATGAAATCCCCTGGAGAGGCTTTTAAAAAAGAGATGAGATTCCAAACTCTCTGCCTGTTTGAGGCGGGGCCTGCGCTCCCTAACAGAGTTCAAGTTCAAAGTCCTTCTGCTGCTGGAGGAGGTGGGGATTTACAGTAACTTACTTGAGGGAAGGAGAGGAGAGGGGAAGGGACGGGGCAAGGTCACAGTAGACAGGGAGTCCCTCCGACTCCCACCCCCACTGAACCAAGGTCCCCCCGTATGGAAAACAGTGCTCTTGGCCTTGGTGCCTGCCAGCTCCGGGCACCAGGCAATGACGGCCAGCTCGTAAGTCGCGGTTACACCTGAAGGAATGAATGCCTTGTGCCTGCCTCAGAAAAGGAGCTGTCCGTGCACCCTCACTCCCACCCCTCCGTAAGTAAATACTCAAAGCAATCTAACCATCTGAAGTCTAAAATGCATTTTGTCAGCCCGAGTAACTAGTGCTCTCAATGTTCTCCTTCTAAGCACTAGGAACAAAGATTTCAAATTTGTTAAAATTTATCAGAAACATAAAGGAAGGTGGCACAGACCAGCAGGGCAAGTAACAGGTAAAAGGATGCACTGATTCCACAATTAAAAGGCACCATCCCTTCACACAGAATGCTATGTAATTCAGCTACTTATATTTAAATCTTCATCAAATCCTTTTAACAGGCAAATAATGAAGCATTACAAAACCTAAAAGAAAACTCATCTTTCTTCCCCCAAATGATTTAACATCTGTACTCAATATTCAGCATCAGAAAGAGCCTTACCCAGGTAAACTGCATAGAAATAAATGACCATCCCCAGTAAAGCTTCATTTCTCACTCTACAATTTAAGAGAAACATTTCACAGATGCCCACTTCTTTTTCCTTTGAGACAACAAAAGTCATTACTTTCATAATGTTCATACACTTTAAAGCCATTCATTTTCTTGATTTTTTTCCCCAAAGTAACTTCTCCTTTAAGAAAACCTATCAGGCCCATTAAGACCTGCTTCTAAACAAAAGTTCACAACCCTGAGTTTGAACAAAATCCTTCCAGAGAGAAGTCAACTAGGTCAACTATGTTAGAGTTGAATTACCGGCTGAAGAATCTCAAGGTAATGTCAAACTACTATGACTCTGGATGAATCCGCAGAATTTAACAATGCCCCAGGAAGGTAAAACGCCTTACCCCTCCAAACAAAAGTCTCACCGAGTGGCATTAATTCCTTAAACGCAAGACGTCTTGTTTAGGTGAATAACTAAACATTAAAGGTGACATTAGCTGGAAAACTCAAGGGAATGGCCAGTTCTGAAGAGTATGCGGAAGTGCTGGCTGCCACCAAGGGTAACTTTCCACTGCCGGTGACAGGGAAAAAGACAGTGGCTTTAACTTCCCTCCCAGCAAAGTGCAGCCCAGGTGTGGGCCTCTCTGAGGAGCCCTGCTCTAGTCCCACCTCATGTCACATCACCTAAGGAACCTGCCCCTTCGACACCACCATTCAGATTTTCAGAGCCCCACACGTGACCTCTTTAGGAAACGTAATGACTTAGACGCAGAAAACTCCATGGTCCGCGCCCCTCCACCTTGGGTTAATGCTTAGGGGTACACCCTGTCTTCAAGTAACCCTTTTAGTGTCATCTCTTCCCTGTGCAAATGCTCCTCTTCTGCCCCTTCCCATTTATGTAATGATACAGCTGGACGGAGGTTTCTCAGGAAGCATCTGCATGGTTTCACTCAGGATAAATGTCAGTCTCCTTGTATGTGCGAGACCATCAGCAGTGTTATCATCCGGTCAAGGGACATTTAAAGTCTTAGCAACCTCTTAAAGCAATCAATCAGATGATGAGATCTTCGAATACCCAAAACACGGATTCACCTTTCTCCTAAGAAAGATCTAACAAGCTGCTGCACATGGGCCTACTGTCACAAAAAGCATAAAATTAAGTCGGTGTTACGGGCTGAAGTGAGTGTGTTCCTCCTCCTCTACCCCTGCCCCCAAATCCACAGGTTGAAGCCCTAACTCTCTGCCCCTCAGGATGTGACTCTATTTGGAGATAAGGCCTTTAAAGAGGTGATTAAGTCAAAATGAGGCCTTGAGGGGTGGGCCCTTCTCCAGTCTCACTGGCGTCCTTTTTTCTTTTTTTACATCTTTATTGGAGTATAATAGCTTTACAATGGTGTGTTAGTTTCTGCTTTATAACAAAGTGAATCAGTTATACATATACATATGTCCCCATATCCCCTCCCTCTTGCGTCTCCCTCCCTCCCACCCTCCCTATCCCACCCCTCCAGGCGGTCACAAAGCACCGAGCTGATCTCCCTGTGCTATGCGGCTGCTTCCCACTAGCTATCTACCTTACGTTTGGTAGTGTGTATATGTCTATGGTGTCCTTTTTAACAGGAAATCTGGACGTGAAGAGACTCCAGGCACCCACACACAGAGGAAAGACCACGTGCTTCTAGCCTCCAGAACTACGAGGAATAAATTTCTGTTGTTGAAACCATGCTGTCTGCCCTATTTCAATACAGCAGCCCAAGCAAACTCACAGAGTTGGAAAGAGAAAATTGGAGTTAAATGACCAATTAATTAAGCAAGACACCAGTACAAGACATAACAGCAGGGAAAACGATATTCAGATGGGCGATTCTAGGGGAGAAAAAAGGATGAACCCCGTGGGTCCTGGGTCCTTCCCCGGGGGCACATGTCATGACCCGCAAACCACATTCTCAGCCTGGCCCCTCCGGCAGCGCGGCCAGAGGGCAGCACCCCCCCCCCGCCCTGTAGACAGGATCTGGCAGGTGAGGTGGGCCCAGCAGGATGGGTGAGATTGGCTGGCAGAGAAGAAGGGGTAGCAAGGAGAGGCCACGTGCATTCAAATCCCCAACTGAGAAAACAACAAAAATTGAACAAAGGGCAAGAGGAATCAACCCGGCAACATATAATCGGCAAATTCACATGTGAAATACTGGCCCATCTTCCTCATCACCATATTCAAGTTAAAATATGTGATTTAATCTCTTAAATTAGGAGAAATTCAAAATTTTAACACTCAACGCTGTTTATGCAGACGCAGCACATTCAGAGCATGATAATTTGCAGACAGGAGCGCTGAAGCTTGGGGGTCAGGGGCAGAGAGCAGTGACCTGACCAAGGTCATGGGGCTGTGAGAGGCAGAGGTCAGGCAGAAACTCAGGTCTTCCTAGAACAGTGCTTCTCAACCGGGGTGAGTGCCCTAAAAGGGAGATTCGGCAACGTGTAGACATTTTTGATTGTCACCACGCGTGCAGGTGCCACTACCCTCTACTGGATAGAGGCCAGGGACGCCGCAAACATCCCACAACGCACAGGTCAGCCCCCAACACAAAGAATTGCCCAGCCCAACAGCTGACAGTGCCACCCTGAGGAAGCTGTGATCTAGAACCCAAGCCAGCGCAACTACAGTCTTGCAACCTTTCCCTAAGTTTGAGATCATTTTTTTTTTTTTTAAAGTTACCAACTGGACTTCCCTGGTGGCGCAGCGGTTAAGAATCCGCCTGCCAGTGCAGGGGACATGGGTTCGAGCCCTGGTCTGGGAAGATCCCACATGCCGCGGAGCAACGAAACCCGTGAGCCACAACTCCTAAGCCCGCTTGCCACAACGACTGAAGTCCACCCGCCTAGAGCCCATGCTCCGCAACAAGAGAAGCCACTGCAATGAGAAGCCCGCGCACTGCAACGAAGCGTAGCCCCCGCTCGCCGCCACTAGAGAAAGCCCGTGTGCAGCAACGAAGACCCAAGCAGCCATAAATGAATGAATGAATGTTACCAACACACACCAAGGCATTAGAGAGAGACAGAGAGGCGCGAAGTCAAAGCTGTCGATCACAATGCAAAACATTCCGTTTTCAATCAAGAGAAACTTCCCAGTCCTCGGGCTTCTGGCACCAGACTAAGCTCACAAGGGCTCCACCTGGATCCTGAGACAGTGAATCCCAGCCTCCGACCACGCCCACTTGGTCGACTCTCCCCCCACCCCCACACATCTTTCTGGACGCTTACACAATCTGTGGGGTCCACTGGAAAATGGAAATGTGGACCCTTTGTCTGAAACTTTCAAGCCGGCGAAATTTCTAGCGCATTACACCAAGCGCAGGGCATCACCCAGTCAGAAGGGCGGGGCCCCGTGTGGCCACAGCCACCCTGCACCAACTCCTCACCCTTCCCCCGCCTCGGCAGCAGGCCCACTGGGACCCCCTTCGCCTGCATCCTTTTCCAAAGTGCTCCCATCACGTCCTTGTCACACCTCAAGCGTGGCTCGGCACAGAGGACAGGCCCGGGGAGGCCAGGACTCAGTCCTACGCTGGAACTTTCCACCGCAGCCTCCATACCCCTGGTTCTTCCACCTGTCATGAAGAGCCCTCCTTGCCCTGCTGTCCACAGCCCACCTGGCCAGTCACCCAACGTGTTCCTGTACCCCCCTCCCCTCTTCAAAGGTGACCCTGGAACTTGGGTCACCACCTTCCCCCCTGGCTCAAATCCTCCATGATCCTGCATGACGTCAGGGCCCGGGCCCACGGACGCCCTCCGTTCCCAAATGGCCTCGTGAACCCCAAGCACCCCCACCCACCTTCTACCTCAGCCACCCATCGCCATGCCGGACTTCACCCCCACTCAGGAATGCTCTGTCTCTGAAAACCCTAACCCCAGGGTCCCCTCCTCAACCCTCAGGTCTCTCCAGCTCACCTTTCTGAGATCAACAGACCAACAGTGGGGTGGGAGCTGAGGTTAACTCAACAGGAAACTAGAAGGTGAACTACCAAAAGTCTGGCACTGACTCAACACTCTTACGTTCTCTTAGTCCTTACCATAACCCCGTGAGATGGGTACTACTGCGACAATCCTGTTTTCCAGAAAGGAAAACAATGCTGAGAGTGTGAGGAAATCGATCTTGCTGGACCAGCCAGCGAGCAGTCCAGGCCTCAGGTGCTTGACTGATCACAGGGCAGAACTGCCGCCACCTGAGTCTGGGAAAAACCTTCACGCTCATCGATAACCGAAAGAACGCAAATAAAAAACAAGAGTAGGGCTTCCCTGGTGGCGCAGTGGTTGAGAGTCCGCCTGCCGATGCAGGGGACGCGGGTTCGTGCCCCGGTCCGGGAGGATCCCACGTGCCGCGGAGCGGCTGGGCCCGTGAGCCATGGCCGCTGAACCTGCTCGTCCGGAGCCTGTGCTCTGCAACGGGAGAGGCCGCAACAGTGAGAGGCCCGCGTACAGCAAAAAAAAAAAACAAGAGTATATGGTTTCAACCCAGCAGATAGACAAAGTGCAAAAAGAATAACCACACCCAGACTAGTGAGAGTGCTGGGGACACAGGTACTGATAGAAGGAGGATTAAAAACTGATGTAAGAGTTCTAGAGAACCATTTGCTAAAGTATATGAACAGCCCAACCTCGAACAGCACAGACTTCAATGAGAACAGTCCACTTTTTGCAGAAAGACCCAGACAACTGGGCACAGATGTATTTCCACGAATATTCATGAAGGCAAAAACAACACAAATAATTCATTAAACATCATCTGGGACTGACTGAACTGAATAACTCTCATTACTGTTATCGTCATCGTCATCGTCAGCCAGGGTAACGCGCTAGTATTTTGACATAATCTCATTAAATCCTCACAACTTGGTAGATTTTACAAATGAGGGAAATGTTGCCTAAATCATTAAACAAGCTGGCCAGTCATACACTTAATGAGTAGTTCAGCTGGAACCTGACTCCGGAATCTGTGCCACAGAGAAAGAGGATGTAGAGCTGTATCTATTGATACAGAAAGATGCCCATGACGTATTATTCGCAGTAAAAAATGTAAATTACATTAGAACAGAGCACAATTGGATTCCAGATCTAATTCCAGATCTAGTTCTTTAAAATGACAGACAGTGCTTGTTTATTGTCTTCTCAACTCCAAACCCAACCTTTCCCTTCTCTGCCCTGGGCTGCTGGGACCAGCACCCTATGAACTACATTTCCTGGCTCCCTTTCTGGCCAACTTCCTGCTGGGAGGAGAGGGACAGACTTCCTTCCTGTCTTGGTCAGTGTCGCCCTGGTATTACCAGTCGACCCCAGCTTCTCCCAGCCCCAGTCCTTCAGCGTCCCCACCAGACCCCACCCCACGGAGGTCCCACCGCAGCTGGACAACATCCCCTCCACAGGGGCTGAGAACCATCCCTGCTGGGTCTCCCACGGCCCCTGGTTCAGGCCACCCCAGTCCTCCCCTGGGTTCCCCCAGCCCCCAGGGGTGAGCCCCGTTTCCTGCAGATATTATCTCTGGGTTATCGCTGGGTGAGCCCTTTTGTTCTTTCAGCCTCCACCTGTGTGGGCAATTCCCAGGGTGAGGTCCCCTCTGTCGGACCCTGACTGACAGCACTGCACATACGACTCAACACGTAATTACTGAGCTCCTGCCGTGCACCAGGGCCTCCTCCAGGTGCCGAGGACAAGCACCACCACGCCGGGCTCAGCTCTGCCCTCAGAGCACCTGTCTCCCAACCAAGATGCTGATCTGCAGAGGACAAGGTCCAGATGCTACAACAGTGATTGCTCTTACCTCAGTCTAGTGAGATGGTGGGTCATTTTTATTTCTTTTTTATCCTTTCCTATGGTTTTTAACATTTTTTTTCAGTGAATATATACTTTTATAATCAGAAAAGCCAATACATAATTTTAAAATAAAGTAGACAAACTAGCGGCCTCTCCGAACTCCATAATGCTTCAGAGATCAGTAAGAGGAGCTGAAGAATAACCTGGAAAATAAAAAAGACGCTGCTCTTAATATACAGTCATGAAATGATGTTTGGGGCAGAATATTCTCTGCTCTGGCCCCCCCAAAAAATAAAATCAGAAGAGATCCATCCCAGATACAATTCCGACAGCAAAAAATAACCTACTGAAGCACCTGGTATATTTCTAAACAGAAAGCTATCACTTACTAACACATCAAGTACTATTTTAGGTGCCTACTATCCGACTACAGGGAGAAGGCCAATTCTAGATAATGGTAACTAATTCCCCTCTTACGTAAGTGGAGACGGCACAAAGCCTCACGCTACCAGGACCGGTATCTGTAAAACCCCAGAGCTGGCCCTTCGGGCTCTCTCCTCCCGTCCTTGGACAGCTGCAGGAGTCCTTTGGCTTGCCTGTCCCACAGCCCACTGCTGTGACTTCTTTGTAAGGGCCGTTGGCAGGAAGGATTGATTCTCCTCCTCGATGATGCCTTCGTCTGTCACAGCCTCTGAGGACGTGAATGCAGAGCACAGGCCGGCCTAGCCCGTCGGAGTCCCTAGAGCAGGGGTTCCCAACCCCTGGGCCACGGACCGGTAGCCGTCCAAGGCCTGTTAGGAACCGGGCCGCAGAGCAGGAGGTGAGCGGTGGGCGAGCAATGCTTCATCTGCCACTGCCCATCGCTCGCATTACCGCCTGCACCACACCGCCCCCCCCCCAGCCCCATGGAAAAATCATCTTCCACGAAACCGGTCCCTAGTGCCAAAAAGGTTGGGGACCTCTGCCCTAGAGCATAAATATCCCGCTGAACTTCTGCCCCTCCTCTCTGGTTAGCTTTACTGTATGACCTTCAAACAGCACCGCATCATTTCTGGCGTTGGGTCTAAAATACCGTAACCCAGAGACCCTTAGAGCCTTATCGTCACTGCTGATAAGGAAGAAATATGGACGTAAACTGCCCTTTTTCAAGAATAATTATGAAAACTACGGAAATTTCTAGCTCAAGAGATACTACTGATGATACAGCCCAACGCTTTGGAAAGAAGAGGCAGCTGTGATCTCTCTCGTGAGGTTGAGTCAGTGTTGTAAGGTCAAGAGAGGAGGGGTACTTTTCAGCTCCTTAACCTCGGGCACTATTAAGCCTCAATTTCCCTATCAGTGGACAGAGATAGACTCCTTTATCTGGAAGTGTTGCTAGGAGGGATGATATGACACAAAGTAGCTAGGACAGTGCCTAGCACACAGGAGGACAGCAATATATGTCATTTCCAACTCAGAACCAGGAGCCAGGTCTCCTGAGCGCTAACCAGGTACTTCCCCACTTTACATCTGACCCCATCAGGTAGTCTGGTCTCCTCTTTCCCAACCTCCATTTCTAAAGACTCTGCCGGTATCCACATACTGGTGGCTTGATAGTCAATCAACACCTGAGCTAGAGGGTCCTTCTTAAATGGAGTTAGAAACAATTAGAAAAATAAGGAAAGGTGAGGCTTGGCACTTTCAAGCTTCCCTTTCAAGCTCCTTTTCAAGGAGACGTGAAATTAAATTCTCATTTCAAGAGACCTCATTATCTGGGCCTCAACGTCCCTTAAACATCTGGCAT